>NW_020450715.1:0-11950 GCF_003343035.1 Apteryx rowi
GCAATGTGCTCTAGGTGACCCTGCTTGAGCAGGGGGGGTTGGACTAGATGATCTCCAGAGGTCCCTTCCAACCTCAACCATTCTGTGATTCTGTGTGATTCTGTGATTGAATGACTAGTCATTTAAGTTAAACTTCTTGATTTTTCACATCTGGTTTGTAATCAGCATACACAATTGTTTGTATCACTACTGAATTTGGATGTTTGTTCTGCACATATCTAGGTTTCTGGCACCACGATGTTGAATACTTCAGTGGATCTGTGGTACAGTGAGAAGCTGTATACTGCATTAACCTGTAGAGGTAAACAAACTGATTTGTAGCTGCATATGATTGTTAATTATGCAAAGAAGAACTTTGGGAATGGTACAATAAACAGATGAAGTTATCTGTAAATATTCATATTGTGTTTTAACCCCCAACATATATAATGCAAATGTGGCCATGCTTCCTTATATGAAAATGATAGTAAGTCAAGAAAAGAAAGTTCAGTATTGATACCTCCATGCAGTTGTTTGTAAAAACAACAATGTATTTTTCCCCTGTGAAAATGTCTCTGGAGTCCCACAGTTTCTTTCAGAACAGTTTTATCTTGATTATCAAACATTTTGACATCACTAGATGTCTCTATAACATATTGTAGGAATATATTTTAGCAGAATTTCATTGCATAGCTGTAACAAACTAATCTTGGGTTTTTTACAAGCCCATTTATGAAAAAATATTTTCACAAAATTCTGTATTAGAACAGCATGGGGGAAGACTGGGGTAGTAAGCCATGCCACTCCTGAAGGTGTAATTTGAATGAACTCCTCTGGAGACACAGTTTCCCATGGCATGTCCCAAATTGCCCAGGAGACCGTGCAGCTCCTCCTTCCAGAGCAGTTACTGTGCCAGGGAGGCAAGGGGACCCACAGCCCCTATCACACTGCCATGACTGACCCTTGTGCAGTGGAGGTGGATGGTCGGGGACTGCCAAGTGTTTCCAACCTCTTCCCAGGTACAGACCTGAATATTATTCACACTCTAGTTGATATAACACAAAAATACCATATTGAATGTCATTTGTATACTCAATGTATCAATGGGTGTAAGAACTTAGACTTTATCCTGTGTTGCTAAGAGTACTTTTAAAGAGAGAGAGGGTGGCACAAGGGCAAGAGGCCACAGAGAGAGTTCACAGGAACACTCCTGTATATCCAGATATATTTATTTTGAAAAATTGTTTCATGTGTGAAATTTCTTTCATTTTACTTTTGGATGGAGTGGAAATTAATTCTTCTATTAGATATCCTCTTTGCCATCTGAAGAAGAGACCATAAACAAGACAACTAATAAATCTAGGAATTCAAACTGTAGCCCTTGGCTGCCACCTAAAGGCTTCATATACTTCTTTAGAAGGCTACCATCAGACTAAATTCCTATTTTTGGAATGGAAAAATGCTTGCCTAATATTGTTAACAGCAGCCTCTACAGTCACTATTGCTGAAAGAGATTAAAGAGAAAAAAATATTGTTCCGGAAGAAAAAACAAACCAAAGCAAAAAATGTATATGCATATTAGTTCAACAGCACTCCAGAAAAAATGATTTCTCCTCCCTGCATACACTCTCGATTTGAAATGCCAATATAAAAAGTAGAAAAAATTACTACACACACCACTTGGTTTCAGGAAGAGAACTAAAACACAACAAATATAAGAAACAATGAAAAAAAAAAAAAAAGAGAGAGAGACAGAGAGACAGACAGAAAAAAGCTTAACCTAATGAGCAATGGATGACTCCAGAGACAAACTGTGCCCAGTCCCCATTGTGGTAATGCAATGGAGGCAGCAGGCATGTCGTGTAGGTTTTACGCTCTCCGCAGAGCAGAGGCTGTTCACTCAAGGCACTCTCTAGAAATTCAAGCTACTTGAAAAGAGCAGGAGCTTTGACGGCTGTGACCACACAGGCTCCTTTTCACACCAACAGGCAGATTTCTGCCTCAACTCTCTCTCTAGCTAACTGCCTCTATAACTTCCACCAAGTCATGTTAAACCATTCTAATACTGACACCTTTCACAGATATTTTGACTCTATTATAATTAAAAATTCAATTTCAATAAACTGTCAGCTGTACATAATGAAATCATATATTGGGAAACTTTTTCCTAATGTATCTGTTTGTCTAGATTTCACGACATAATACAGTGAAACTTATGTTTTGGTCCTTATACAAGGAGAAGTTCATCAATACTTTTTGGTGGGTTGTAGAATATAGCGGGAGGATCTGAATAAGGAGAAAGAGGGCTCTGAAGAGATCTGGACACAGTATAAATGTAAAACTGCCCCAGAGTCAGCTTGAAATAAAGTTGAACTCAATTGTTTAGTGTTATAGTAATTTTAATGCACATTATCTTTTGTGTGATATGTGTGTCCTCTGTGTCCTACCCCTTGGAGTACAAACAGAATAATGAGTAAGAGATATTTCAGGAGAAAAAAATATATCGTGTCACAGGTTAAAAGAATTTAGGGAGAACAAAGAACTCTCTTTCTGCTATTTTGGTTTTGAAGTTTGATCCAGATTCACACATCCAATTCCACTTTGACTCCCCACAGTATCTGATCTGTTTTATTTTCAGTTTACCTTCTCCTTTTACAGGAATGACACCTCTCATGTTCTTACAGGGAAGTGGACTGACCAACTGACAACGATGCACTAAAACATAAACCAAGAGTCTACAGAGAACGAGTGGTTTCCACACACACATGGGAACAAGCTTAGTGACAGCATCATTTTGGCCCCCATTGTAAAAATGAAAACCCACAAGTCATCAGTAAATTCATAGCTGTGCATTTTCAAGCTGTGATCATGCAGCTGAAGTGTTCCTTGGAAGAAAGTTAATGGCTAAGAGCAAAAAGACTTAGTTATTCTCTTCTGTCCTTTTGACTGGTTCATGTGTCTATATTTTTATAACTCACATAGTAATAGATGATTTTTTACCTTGATCACATCTCTTGAGATCATAACCTTCTATGGCATTTATTATTATGATAGTTTGAGCATAAGTAAAGTGCATGTCACTAGTATTTGTACTGCTTATGGTGCTGGCTGTCCTTTCTCTAACCTCAGTTTTACACCTGTAGTTTTCTTCTTAGTTGGGTGAAAGTTTAGTTGAATTTGATGTAATTTACTCCTTATTTATTTCAGAGTCAGCCAAGGCAAGTCTCTTATAAACTAATGTTTTGTGTTCCATTTTCTTCCGAGTCTTACACTTCTGCTGTATTATGGTAGCTTTCTTCCATTACCCAAACACATTTTTCCCCTAAAACTCTATTTATCATACATCCAGACTCCAGAGTTCCTGCAGCAACTGCGTCTCACCAGCATTTAGATGATATTTATAACAGAATTAATTACCTATAGAACAGTAGACATTTAAAAGATTGATAGATTTTAAATCAAGAATGAATTATAATGATCATCTTTTCTGACCTCCTGTATTATATTGGCTATAGAACTTCACATAGCATTTTCTCCATTAATGATAATGTTTCTGTTTGATCTATAGTCTCTGTCTTATACAACCATAGACTCTTGAATTAAAGACCCCAAGTGATGGAAAATTGTGCCAAAGAAGTCATCTAACCAGAAGCATTTTTCTTCAGCCACAGTTAAGTTTTACTAAATTATTTTGCAACCTTTATTTCCCCTCATCTTCCAGTGTTCATTAGTGCATCACGCCACACAAGGATTACTTGCCGGTAAAGTATTACATTAACTAAATTCTAAGGGAATGTATTACTAGTTTGGCTTTCACTTAATTATGTAAAATATTTTCCATTTGAGATAAAATGGCTGAATCCTAAGGAAGCTGAATCCTAATCCTAATCCTAAGGTTTATCAAGTGTACACCAACAGTCTGACTTTAATTTTGGTCCTCAGTTTATATTGACCTTTAAATATTGTGGAACAAATCAGTCACGCCTAGACTGCCTCAACTACAGCTGGAAGTGTCTGTTCCAGACAAAGTGATACCTGTCCCTTAACAACAAATGAACCCCTTAGTCCTTCTCGTGCCTTATCCTGACTTCAACAATGGTCTGTACCAGATTCTTCAGCAGAGGTAGGAATCATCTTTAAAGGGCTACATTACTATATGGCTGCCAGGGAAATTTTTTTGCAGCCCCAGACAATGGTTGGTTTTGTTCTGGAGCGTGAAAGCTTACCTCCTTTATGAACTTTTATCCTGGCTAGTATAAACGCACATAAAATTCATATAAACATCTAATCTATTTTTAAATCCTATGCAGTTCTTATCTTGAGCCAATGAATTCCACAAGTTAATTATACATCATTTAAAAAAGAATCTTAGCTTTATCATAGTATGAAGGAAAAACAATAAAACTAATAACTACAGCTCTACTGGATCCTGGAACTAGACAAGGGAAGATTCACTATCATGAATAAATATTTTTTCAGAAGTAGGGATGTCTTGTGTGAGGTGCTGCCCAAACATACATGTTTCTATGCCAGAGTGATAACAATCCAAGGATAGGCAGGATGTGAGAGGCAAGGAGACGTATATACAAACACATATTTGAAACAATTACAAAATCGGTAAGCAATGATTTTTTTCTAAATGCCTCCAACTGTCTGCCTCTGTTCTTTCTCAATTTGGCTATTAAATGTTTCTTGATTTATTTTAGTTGTCACAGTAGCAGTAAGTCTTGAGCAGGGATCTGGCGAGAAGGGAGAGGAGATATCCTGATAAATATCCCACAGAGAGTGTTGTAGCTATAACGTGCACACCAGATTTCAAAACTGAGGAAAAGAGCAGATGAAATCCTATCAAAGAGGATGAAAACCTTTGATAATTTTGGGAAAACACACACACCCTGTCTCTGTTCCTCCCCACCACCACCCCCCACCACCATGTACGTACAAAGTTTGCCTTCAGGGTTTTTCCATTCATTGGCCACTGTTCAGTGCACCAGATTTAGCAGCTTAGCTATGGACAGGAGAAATGATTTGTGACCATCAATCACCCAGTTACAAAATTCTGCATTGTAACTGTAGGATACTTTCGAGTCTGATCTATAAAACCTATACTGTGCTAATACTGAAAGTTCATTTTCTGTTAAACAATACAATGCTGTTTCTAAACCACAGCTTAACTTTCCCTTTCAACCTCTAACACTTAATTTCCTCAGTAGTTTCTCACAAGGAACTTCAATCTTTTAGAAATCCAAATAAAGTGTTTCCTTCTATTTCTCCACTATAACCTGCCTTTTCTTTCTACTACTTGCTTGTAAATGGGAACTTTACATAGGAAAACTCTGGGAAATAGGAGTGAGCTAAAGGTGACAGGAGCTTATCTGGGAATTTTCCTTGAAAACTTTCCAAAATGTTGTCGAGCCTGCTATATTATTATGGAATATCTCATCTTCTCCTTTGGTCACCCAATATCTTACATCCTGGGGACAGACGAGGGATCAAATCGTAATGGAAAGGGGATGAGGGAGATACCTGCAGCAGGAGAGATTGTGACCTTGGCCCTCCATTGGGGAAGTGAGAGAAGCAGCAAGGGTGAAGGTGGGGAAAGCAACAAGCCTGTAAAATAACTGAGGGATCATCTGAAGTGACTGAAAAAGAAATAAGGAGCAGAAGTAAGAGTAAAAAATAAGTGTAAGACAGACGAGGAGGGAGGCAGAGAGAGACAAATAGTCCTCAATGGAAAAAAGAGAGAAAAATAGTTTCT
Organism: Apteryx rowi; assembly: GCF_003343035.1. Lineage (NCBI taxonomy): Eukaryota > Metazoa > Chordata > Aves > Apterygiformes > Apterygidae > Apteryx > Apteryx rowi. Next base: position 5,738 of record NW_020450715.1, read on the forward strand.
GAGGAAGAAAAAAAAAAAAAACCATGAGGTGTAACACAATCACTTAATTGGCTTTCAGGTACCTGACCTCAGCAGTAAGTGGAGATTGCATACCCTTCTCAACTACCAAAGAGAAAGGCAGCAGAGAGACAAGAACAGAAGGAAATGGGTGGAGGTAAAAGAAAGGAAAACAGAGTGTCAGTGTAATGCGGATCCTTTCCGTTTGTAATAATACAAACATTTTTGATAAAAATGTGTGACATATACCATTGCTGAACTTCACAGTGTCTGTCATTCCTTTGTAGAAATGAAAATACTATTTGCTTACTTCATAAATTGTCCTTTGAAACCTATATTTTCAGAGGAATTCAGCAGCCTTAGCTTCTGTGGATCTATATCTATATCAATTAAGAGGAAATCTGGCCATCACCCATCCCTGTGGAACTGAAAAAACACACAGTCAAAATCAAAATCATAATAACTGGTTTTGGATGGGCTGCAGTCATATGTGAATATAAAACTGAGTTAAACAATATGCTTTTACTTTTCAGTTAGTCACTGAAAGAAAACATAGGAAAATGGCAGAAACATTAGTAACATGGGGCCTGGTCTTCTGTCCTTCAGGCAAAAGTCCCACCAAAATAAGGTTAATGAAATAACTTACCTGACTTACTACCCTTCTATTCTTTTCCTTCCAGAAAGTTGCAGTGCCTGTAATTCTATGATGTAGTTCTGGAAAATATTTAGAAGAGCCCCAGGTAAATTTTATACTTTAAAGATAGGCCAGATGGGAGCTATTCTGTTTGAAATCAGAAGGCTCTCAAAGCACACCACATGTTTATTTGTCAAAAGGAAGAAAATACTTCTATCTGAAATACAAGTTCCGTCACATAAAAATGCATAGTGGAAGTACTGAAAAATCTTATTGTAATTGTTCTTTAAAACTTTCCATGTGACAACAATTAAAATGTTCTTGTTTCAGAATACATCTGTTCAACTGAGTACACTGCAGGGTTTTTTTCAGTAAATACCTCCAGAAAGAGATTATTAGAGCATTTTAATAAACAATCCTAAGCTTTGACCACCTGTTACATTACATTTTTTATGCTTCTAAGCATCTTAGCTAGACTATATTGATAATTTCTTCTGTTTGCTTGTTTCTAGAAACATCACCCCTACTCATTCTCAAACAGGGGACAAGGGCATCTTTGCTAAGGCCTTTGTCAATACTAATTTACAAATTGGCTCTCTGTACCACAGATGTTCTAGAAAACAAGTGTCTGTATAGAGCCTGAAGTACTGATTTTGACCTAGTAAACTCTAAATAGACAGATAGGTCCTCACCTGAGAAGCCACTTCTCTCTCTGTCTCAAACTGTATAAGGTGAGATCATAAAAATGATTAACTGTAGCACTGAAATTTATTTCCCAGAGTGGTATGAAATAGGTCAGGTTTATTGTGTTGCAATATATACCTGCTTCAGTAAGTTTCTGGCAAGAACTGAAATACACAAGATCAGGATCTGGGATTTCTAGGGTACTGCATATCAACTTTTTAATATACATACTTAGAATTGAATTGGTTATATGAGAAAGGAGGAGATACGTACTTTGGGGGGTTTTGCAAGTAATTTCATAGAGAAAAGAGAAAGGGAGGGAATATTGCTTATAGCACTTATAGACAGGAAAAGGTTTCGTCTTATAGTTAAACCCATATAAATAAATGGTGAATAAGAACATGTTAGATACAACATACGCAATGGCCACTAGTCTGGAATGATCAAAAACAAAAGGATGGAGAATTCAACCTGCCTTTGCATAATGTTGGCCAAAATGTAGGGTCAAGAAGGTAAGTTAAAAAAGATAATGCTTCAAATCTTGCGAGGTTTTCTCATGCAGGCCTATCACTAAAATTGAAAACCCAAGCAAGATTTGCAAGGCCATGTGAAATGCACTTGTGAAGTCAATGGAAGCCTTCTTGAAATGCTCTGCATAAAGCATCGGTCTTTTTAGATTATCACTTTTTCTTATAATGAGCAATTTTCTCATTATGCTTCAGGAAGTTCAGTAGTGTGGACCAGTGACTAAGCTACATTTTCATGAAAAACATCATGAAAAATAGTATTTCTGTTTTTCATGGGTAAGTATCCTATTTTGTCTTGTAAAGTTGACATTACTGAACAATTTGGATAGTGAGAACTGAGCCTACAAATGAGAAACAATGTGCATAGTTCTAACATCTTACAAGGAAATGTATCACAGCATTGTCAAAGTGACAAAATGTACATTTTGTTGAAAATTTTAACTGTGAATTGTATAGGACAGTTAGAATTGTATGTAGAATTTTACTGAATATGAAAAACAGCATAGGTGGATTGTTCACAGTCTGCATTGCTAGAGGAAAGGCCTATGATTTTCTTGGTAATCTATTTCTTGGGAACAGCTATTGAATTTGAATTGCTCCATCTTTTTAAATTGATGGTTTATAAAAGACTTGCAAAATTCACTGACTTCTTCATATAAAACAGATGCAGTTTAGATTCAAATATTGTGTAAAAAAGAACCCAAACTATAGTAAATGTAATTGTGTGTGTGTGACGGTGTGCTCCTTTCCCCCCCACTGATGTGCTCTCTCCCCCTCAACCTGACCTCCCTGTAAACAGCCTGTATGCAGGGGCTAATTGAGCATGCACCAACTAAGGCCCGTCTAGTAGGCAAATATGACTATGAGTTAATCATCTCCCCCCCATAAATAGGGGGCAGCCCAGAGCCCATTGAGCTCTCCTGCATGGCAGCGGGCTGCACTGCAGAACCTCCCCTTGAGCAGGGATGCCTCTCAATGTTACTCCTTGAGGTTGAGAGATTCCTTACCCGCGACAGATCCTCGGTAAGTGTTTAATAGCATGCTGAACTTCTGAGAACTTCGTGAAACTTTGCTGAGTTATATCTCTGATTAATTGCACACATAATCCCTTAGACATAAACCGTTGACCAAGTCTGGGACTAGGACTGGATCCAGCTGCACCTAGGCTCCTCTCCAAAGGAGTTTAGAAAGCAAGGGGGTCCAGTCTGAACCTTGTGACTCAACGGGAGGGTCTCCGTTGCGCACGCATCTGACCTTGTCCTTCATGCAGTAAATAACTGAGTGAACCTTGCCAGTCGAACCTTGTTAAATCATCTTTATTCACGATTGAACTTTTATTAAGTTGCTGTCTTACTGCAATAAACGTAGTGCTGCTTCCCTCTTACGAGTGAAGTGCATCACTCCTTTCGCAACAGTGTGCCAAACAATCAGGTGATTCTTTTGTTTAGTTATATAGCAAAGAAACAAGAATTTGTATATTAATGTCAGTGCGATCAAGTGAACCCCCCCCCAAATTCAAAACAATTACCACAAAGAGATTTTACATTATTAAATGAAAAGTAGTAGTTCAAAGCGAGGTGTCATAGAAATGTAAAAAAGTTGGAGGAAAGTGAAATTAATTTAAGTATACCAAAATGCTGTCTATGGTGATTTTAATAGTGCATAACATGCCATGATAATGTAAGAAATCACAAGACATACTAATGAACACATAATACAATTTTCATATAAAAAACAGTTTTGATATTAGAAGTTGTAAAACACCATCACTCTTCCCTTTGCAATTTTGGTTTGGATTCTCCCCCATGAAATGGCACATCAAAGATGTCTGGAATTACTCAACCAAGAAAGGAACATGGTTTTTGTAAGAAATGTTTCGGGTTTTTTGACCACCTCTAGTGAATAATTATTGTAGATGCAACATTTTCAGAACTGTTTCCAGAAAAGAGGCTATTCTCCAATGCTTTGATACAGTATTAACTATATTTTGTTTGTAGTAAAGCAAATGTAGATATTGACTGTAACAAAAACACAATGATAAATAACACCTTAAGAAATTAGAATAAGAACATGCAGAATAAGAACAAAGCATTATTCACTTTTAACTACACAGATTCATAGAATAACTTCTGTTGAAATAAACCTCTAGAGCCCTTTGCTCAAAACAGATCCAATTAGATCAGGTTGCTCAGGGATTTGTCCAGTCCCTGAGTTTAGAGTCTGAGTTTAGAATAACCCCAAGGATGGAGATTCCCCAGCCGTGCGACCTCATGCATTCATGGCCTCATGGATGGGACTCTGACTGACACTTAAATCTGGTTGCAGTGGTCTTAAATTCCTTGTTACAAGTCTCTTGTGTGACCTCAGATGATTCAGTTTCTCTATTTGTAAAATTAGAATAATTAATCAATTTCTTTGAAATACAGTTGATATTATTGCTTTATGAATGCTATCTAAACAGCAATTTATTTAAAGATGCCATCGCTGAAGAATAAATAAATATTTTTAGGTCTTTGGTTTCCACCATGGGAAGAAAGAAGCTAAAGAAGTAGGTAGGAGCTGCATTTTATATCAACGAGCAAGATACTTTGAACAGTTGGAATGGCCTCAACTGGTATAGGCTGCAACTATTGGCACCTTCAGTCTTGGCTTCTTTGTCACTCCTGGTGCTGGTGACATTCAGTATGTAGGATGAATAGTTCTCACCCAGTACTGACATCCATTTTTTAATGTTCTTGGCATTTAAATTAATGACTACAGTATGTCAATTTGGGTTACATTTGTCTCATATTTTATATGAAAATTATTCTTTTTTCCCTTCCATTTTGGACTATAGGTATTTGTAGTCCATCCAGCATGCCAAATTCTTGGACGCCATTGTTGTAAGGAACAGTATATGCCTTTCCTATTTTTGTAGTGAATAGCCTCTGTTTAGAAATGCACAAGATAATTCATGCTGTGGAGGACAGAGCCATGTTCTCTATGATGCTTATGATAATTTAAATTCTGATCTAATAAAGAGGTAGGCAAAAATTCCAAAGTAGAGACATCTCATTTTCTGCAGCTTTTGCTTCTGCTGGGATTTTTTTTTTTTTTTTTTTGGAAGATATTTCCTTGAATTTATTTATGTCTCATACTGGTCTCATTTTTCCAGATATTTTTGAATCACCATGAATTTGCAATGTCATGACACAGGATTTCCCGTGGTATCCCTACAGGCATGGTAGCTTACCACTTACATAGCTTAAATTGTGATCTCTGAAATCACAAGAGTTCTTCAGTCAAGAATGCCATAGTATTTGAAGTCATGTAGATGCTACTATTTTATGTTACCATCATTATATATGGCTTGGTCACATATGGTATTCCCATATGTATTTGGACATTGGCAGCTTGAGGAATGACACTCAAGATAAATGTCCAAAATGGGGGGATTTTTCCAAGACAAAGCAGAAAAATTATGTGGTATTCAAAAACTCCAAGAGTGGGAGTACAGGACTGTTCCATTGCTATCTCTTCCTCAATGACCTTGAACAAACCCAGAGTACCTTCAGTTTCAGCCCTGTAACATGAAGATAAACCACCCTTTTCTTAGTGCTGTGAGGCTTTAGCACATGATCTGAAAATGCTCTGACAGCCTTACATTCATCAAGACTGTAAAACAGCATGGTGTTTACACGGGCTGCATTTGAATGTTTTATTAATGATGCAGGCTGCACAGACAGACTGGGGTGCCACGAGGAGATACCGCTTTGGCATCCATTCAGCCACACCAAAGCTGAAGCAATGGCCCTGGACCACTGTCAGGGGCACCATGCTCAGGCAGGGGCCCGGGGGTGCCCGGCCTGGCGCACCTGCGCCTGTGGCCCTGCCCGGGGGCCAGTGACCCCACCAGACTGACGTGGTGGGATGGCAGTTTGGCACATCACCTTCCTCAGGTGCGTGTCACCTGCCTCGAAGAGGTCACGCTGCGCCTTCTCCAGCAAACGGTACCCACCGCTCTGAGACCTGCACCCTGAAGGGGAAAACACCACAAATAATGGTAATCGAAGAGCAGGAGTCAGCAGCACTGGGCCTCCGCGCGCAGGGCTGCGAGCTACGGCGGGGTGGAAGGACGCACCTAGAGACCGGCAGGGAGTTTCCTCGCCAGCGCTTCGAGGCGAGGTACTTTCCACTCAGCCCAGGGCACGACTAACCTTTGAGTTACTCCCACTTCGCCCGAAGGTGTGGAAACTCCGAGCAGAAATTGCTCGGGGAGGGTGATAGGAGCGATAAAAGGCGGGGAGAGCGGCAAGTTATTTCTTTTTTGTTTGTTTGTTTAAGAAAGATGAAGTAATCGGTGGTAAAAGCGGAGAGCCGGCGACGCCGCGG
>NW_020450715.1:13435-108124 GCF_003343035.1 Apteryx rowi
CGGGGTCCGCGTGTGCGCCGGAGAGCCCCGCGTAACGTGGCTTGTGGCCGCCTTCGTACGGCTGGTGCAAGGCGGTGGTTTAGCCCTGAAGGTGGTTCAGCCAGAAGGGCTTCCCGCGAGGGGACGGAGCTCTGCGGGCTCCTGCCTTCCCCCGTCGCCCTTTGCAGACCTCCCAGCTGCGGCACAGGCCCCCGGAGGTCTCCAACTGCAGATGGGCGGTTGTTAGGGATGAAAACACTCATTTTTACATCGCTTGCACGGCGCTTAGTGCTGGGGTTTAAAACGGGGAGAGTTAGGGGAAGATTGAGTGCTCTTTCCCTTTGCGTTCTCGAAATGCGATAACGTGTGTGTTGACAGTTCCCTGGCAGATATTGTAGTGGTGGTGGCAAAGGCTGTGATAATAGCAGGTAAAAGCTCAAACGCAAGCTGAAAGGAGTTCATGCAAGTGTATCTCACATCATACAACAGTGTGTCAGCCAGATCTCTCGTATTACTACTCAAGTGTTTCATAAACGGTCTTACTAACTGGTGGTGATCAGAAAAGTGGATCAAGGTGTTAATCACCTTTCCTTTTCTTTTTCTTTTTTTTCCTTTGTGGAGTAAATACATATTCCAGGTTTAAGCCTGGAGTTAATTTAAAATGTTAAGTTGTAACCTCTAAGATTTATAATGGGAACAATGTACTAGTCTTAAATTGCTTATTGCATATGTGACAAGTTCGTGTCTAATTCAGCCAGATTTGCCCAATGCTGTTAAGTAACAATGGAATAGTTTGTTAACTTTCACAGGATAATTTATTTTGCTTTTTTGGCCTCATATTTTGAGTTCAAAACCAAAGTAAATGTTAATGGGAAAAATAAAATATAGTATTATTGAATTTCTTATGAAACATGACATCTTGTATTTAGTATTCCAGATTATTTTCTATGCAGTGTAATTGAGTTTGAAGGCTAATTGAAACTTGATGGAGAGGGCTGCTCTGTGCCTCAGTGCAATGTGTGCTTGCTCATAACTGTAGCTCCCGGGTAATATATGACTCTTGTTCATAGTACGAATAGTCTTCTGTCCTATGAGAACAGAATGGCATAGGTGAAGATCATGCATGGGGCTTTTGCTCCAGAAAAGTGCTTTCTCTCTTCGCTATACTTGATAGTGATAGTGAAGATCAGCATGAATGATATGCCATGGGTTCCATGTTTATTGTGTCAGCAGCTCCTGTGTCAGCAGGCAGTTTGTAACTCAAAGAGACTTTGTTTTTTCCTCTTTATTTGAAACCTCTGCTAATTCATGAGAGCTGAAAGTTGCACTGAATTCTTTCCTTCATACATAATCACTTTACAGGCTAGAGGCATACTTGAAGCAAAAAGATTGTTTTGTTTTGTTTCCTTGAATGAACACATGAATGATGGTTTTTGGGGAGGGGTGTTTTTTTCTTTGGGGATGGAGGGGTTTGCATTAGCTCTATGAGCCAGTGCAGCACTGCCTGAATTGTTTGAACTTCTGTAGGCTGCTCTTACAGAGGCTCTGGGCAGCAGATCCCTGTACAGCTATTTGGCAGCACAGCTTTGTTGCAGCAGCCACTCCTCTTTGTTTCTGCCTTGCCACACCTCAATGCTGGGCATGGCAAAGAGCATCATGCTGTTCCTGTGCCATCAGCAAGTTCCATTAATTTATTTGCAGAGCTGGCAGTACCTGTGTATCTGCTGCAGCAAATCTCCAGTTCTGTAAGTAAAAAAGAAATGTGAATGAATATGAAGTTACATGGGGCATTCATACATTCTTGCTGAAGCATTTATTGCTCTTCTTATTGAAAAACATACTGTTTGATTCTACCTGAGTTATCTGCATTGCAAACTGCAGTTTGAGATACAAGTTATTGCTTGGGTGTAAACAGAGGTAGAATTTGGCCCCTGGGTTTGAAGTTGAGAAGAGTACAAAAGGAAACCTCACAACACTGTAAAGTTGCAAATCCCAAATTAAATATTCTGTAAGCTCAGATAAAAGGTTAGTATTGCCGCTTTCTACAGAGGCTCCCTTGTTCAGTAAGTCTTACCATAGGAAATTTGCATCTCACTAAGCCAACTAAAACAAATACCTGACATAAGAATGGAACTATTTCAAAATTAAATTTGCCTCCCAGTTATTTAGACAGATCCCAAATTTATTATGGAATACTAAAAACAGAACAACTAACTAGGTAAACCAATGGGCTGAATAAAAGCTGAATTTTGCAGTGAGACCATGTATATGTTGATCCGTTTTGTAACTATTGACTTCAGTGGAGAAAGAGTCAGTTTACTTGGCTTATTCAGAAACTAAACAGATAAAAGTCTTTAGCTTTTATCTGCTGTGTAACCATATGAAACATCTAAGACTAAAATACTATGGAATAGCCACACAAAAATTCTGTTATGTAGTGAAGGTTGACAAAACTGTAGACCTTTTAAAAGTTGATATTCTCATCTTTTTTAGTGTCGTGTGGAAAGACAGGTTAGGGGGTTTTGGAAAGTAGAGGGCCTGTGATCATAGCAGGGAAAAGTGTTAATTGATTCATCCCAATAGCATTACTTCTAATGCCAAACATAATTCATAAATGTTCTTTCTTCTGGTTCTTTGGTGTTTCACCAGTCTTGTCATATCAGATTCTCATCTGTATTCACTCTAGTTAAAGTTTCATAAATTGTTATTGTGTCACTTCTCTAAGGAGTAGAAAAAGTCATTCAAACAACCCATGCAAGAAATGTTTTTGAAGAGAGGTGGTCAGGAAATGTTCCTGAAGGGAGGGAAGAAAGAAAGAAAGAAAGAAAGGAAAGAAAGAAAGAGTGCATTTTAGTAGCTTTTACAGTGTGTTTGCCTGTTGCTTTCTCTTTTTCCTGGTCCATTTTCACTTCAGGCTCAGTGGAGCTGTATTACGTAGGATACTTACAAAAACTGAGCTGTCTCAATATTAAGTCTTACAACAATCCAAGAAAAAGAGAAATCCTTTTTTTTTTTAAATTTCCTGAGGCTGCGTGAGTGATCCTCTCCCTAAAGTTATTGGACCTTCTTCAGGAAAGCCAACCTGAATGTTTGGGAGGGAACATGGCGGTAGGGCGCGGTTCTGAGGAACAGGGGAGTGGAGGTTTGCTTATCTGCTCGTCCCGTTCTTTCTGGTTTGCTTAAGAAGCATATTGTGCCACTGGCATGTATAGATTTGGGTTTCAGATTACACACTTCTCATAATCTGTTGCATTTTCTTGTGACTCTTCTAGGTTTTTATGTGGTAAGCTTTTATTTATTTTGTTGTATTTGCAAGTTGAATGAAACTGGTGGCTACATGTATTTACAATGTTTCCTTACTAAAGATGTTTGAAATGGGATGGTTGTGGGAACCATAGAGAGAGGATGTGGGCAGTTTACCAGCTAGAGGAGCAATGAGCATGCTTTTGGTGCATTGGGAAGGTTGGTGATACGTAAGGACCTGCAACAACAACCAAGCAAACAGGAGCTACACTCCATTAGTCAAGAGCCCTGAATGATTAAGTTTAATTTTCCTTTAAAGTACAATATAAGTTTAATTTACCTCTGCAGAGCATCAGTAAGGTATTAGAATGTGAGCTTTACAGAATGCTTAAGGCAGTGAAGAAAATGTTCATCAAATAAACCCTCCTGTGGTTGTATGTTCAACAAAAGGACATTAAAACATGAAATCAGTGAGCCTTATAATCGCCCATATACTTCACAAAGTGCATAGATGCTGGAAGTATTTTGCAAGTCCCTAGAAAGAAGTCCATTGCAAAATAAGAATATGAAGAAACTTTTCGTATGAGTGACTCCTCCTGAAGATAAAACCACATCAATTCCAGATACTAGCATAGTGTAACAGAGAGTTACCAAACCAAGACAATTTTAAAATGGAAAAAAACAGAATGATGAGATGTCCATATTAATTGGATTTTGGATTTGGGACAGCTTATTAGTTACTAATCTACAATGGATGTTGACAAGAAACATGTAATACTATACTTACAAATTGCATAAGTTGACGTTGGCTGCTAATATTTATCAAGACTGTTGTCAGAAAGTCAGGTATTTGACTCTCAAATATAGCATATTTGAGAGTGAGTCCATAGGAGAAACTAGACATACCACTTCTTTAGGATAGGCTGGGCTTAAAAATGTTAACCTCATTGGACAAAAGGAATCTACACTAAATAAATTAGTTATTTTGTTTATGACCAATACCCATATAAAAAACTGCCTATAGAAAAAGCGTATTTTTTTCTAAGTATTGAGATAGGTGTATCTTGGGCAGTGATGGGGATTTAATGAGTCCTGTCAAAATAAGAAGGAAAAGCAATGACTTTGTGACTTCAGCTTTAAAGTTTGTTCAGTGTTCCTTAAATATGTTAATGACACTACAGTCATATGCTATATTTTCAAGAATGATATATATGAACTGTCTTGTGCTTTTACTGTAACTGGTAGTTCAGATATTTTGGTATAAACCTAGCTTCTCAAGTTGAATATTCTGAAAACAAAATGCTGGAGAACATCAACTTCTTTTTGCGAAGAAACTCTTATCAGACTCTTAAGGCCTCAGAGCTTCCCCTTTTACTTATGTCTTCCTTTCCAATGAAATCTATATTCAAAGCTCCTGTGTCTTTCCATTACTAATTGCTGACTTCTGTCTACCCAGTTGACAGATGTAATCCTTCTTTTTGATCTGCTTAAACAGGCACAATTTATGATGGACAAAATAGGATATGGTCTATTATTCTTTTCTAAGCTCTTAAACTTTATTAACAAATGAAAATCATTTTTCTTGGCAGTTAGCATAAATTGACTTGGGCTATTTAGTTTAGCTTTGGGGAAGGAAGTAGGGCTCTAATGAATTAGTTCACTGTCCACTGTAATGGAACCTTTCTTCAAGAAGAAAAGTAAGCATCTTGCCAGCCATTCAGGATTCCCTCTTGTTCTGGTGGCAGAACAAGAATAACCCCTTGAGCAAAATGTGTTTCAGGATGATAGGAATTTACAGCATTAGAAAGCTGCCAAAACAGCAGCTTCTAGCTGGGACTGTATTTGCCTAAGCTCAAAAGTTTGCAAAGCTCATAACTGACTTTTTCTTCATTTCTTTCTATGTTTCCCATAACTTCATTATCATATGCCTGCAGTAATTTCTGCCTACTATTACCCATAGTGACAGCAATGAGCCTGAAGTATTTATAATTATCAAAAGATATGAAGACAGAGATTTCAACTGTAAATGCTGGAGAAGGGAAATGCTCTAGCTTCAGGCAGGTGGAATAATATTCTTGGAGGCTGGGTTTTTATTGTTTGTAAGGTCCCTCCTCTGACAATGGACTTCTTTGGGAATCAAATTGTTAGCAGCCCTCTGTTATTGGGTTTATATCTTAAAAACTTAAGTATTTTTAGAGTATTGTTGTTGTCATAGCTGTATAATAAATACAGCTGCATGTTATTGTATGGTGGCATCACAAAAGTACTCCAAGTCTGATTAAACCAGAAACTGCCCTTTCCCAAAATAAATTCTCTTCTTTCTCAGTATTCCAGTGAATTAGGCTATGTGAATTCCACTTGTTCTTCTGTACTTCAGTTAGGTTTGTTTCCATTTCATCTCGTCAAGCTGACAGGAGTTAGTACTGTACTAAGGACAACTTGCTTCTTTTAGATGGCAGTTTCTTGCTGTAAAGTTGAAGGTTAAGTATAACAAGATCATATCTTCTTGTATAGACAGGACTCCCAGGAAGTAAGAAGACTTGAGACAACTCGCACTCTGGCAGAAATGATGCAAAATATCCTAAATAAAACTAATGACATAAGCAAGTGTTCTCTTCCAATCTAAGCAAAACTGTTGAATTGCATTTTGTTTCTGAAATGTTGTGGAATGACTTCAGAACATTAAATATATTACTACCTGTTTAAAATCTTGAACTTGCATATTTGAAGGCTTTCCATTATAAAGCATTTAAACTGCACCTGCAAAACATACACATCTGTGAATATTTGTTTGTAGAAGCCCAAGCAGAAGCATGCATTCAAACAGTGTGTGTGTATAAGCTTTTATAGTTAGTATGTGAGTCTGCATATTTTATAGACTGCAGTCATGTTTTATGTAATCTTGGGCCCAAAATTATAAAAACCTAAATGGCTTATAAAAACCTAAAATGGAGGATGGGCAGTGTCTGTTCCTAAACAGGTTTGATTGGTATTTTTCTGAATGTTTGTGAGCCATGCATATGTCTTCTATTTTAGAAACTAAGTTCTTAGGATTATTTTGGAAGATCTGTGTATTCAATAATTTTTGGTCTGTATATTCAGAAAAGCACTGTAGTTTAACCCACCTTTGAAGGACTCATGCTTCAGCTGTTAACCATCAAACTGGATTTTAATAGGCTCTTGTGCTGTGTTATCGTATAATTAATTAAGATATGACAACTTATAAATGTTTCTGCATTCAAAAAGCACAAAACAAACAAAAATATCTTAAAAGAAAATCCCAGAAAACGTTTACCACATTCCATTTGTCTCATGGCCAATAACCATGTTCTAAGACTTAAAATTCTATTGAAAAGCAAATTACCAAAATAACAAATACCAAACACTTTGTATTCCAGGATGCAATAACATTTTTAAAATAGCCCTGCTGAGTACATCTTTTTCCAAGACTTCTGCACTAGACGCTACAAGTCAATAAAGAGTGGTGGTTACCCTCTCTGATACCAGTCTTATCTTTGGTTTAATATTCTTCAGGTTTTCTAATTGTGACTGTAAACAACATATTATGTGCTTGCTATTTTGTTTTAATCCTGTAATGTCTTCCTAATACATATATACACAAAGTTTTTGGTTTGGGGTCTTTGTTTTGTTTCAGAAAAAAATGCTGTAAGAGCACAATTTAATTACCATTTTGGGTTTGTGAGGTGCTGGTTCCTCTAGATTTTCAACTTTGAGCAGTACTGCCTGAAACATGGAATAATTTTATTCTAGTCAGAGGATATACAGATATAAGTAAATAAAGTCAAGTCAGTTGTTTACACTGCTATGGGCCCTCACTGAGGCAGTGGGCGAGGATCAGCAAACCTGTAGTAACGCATCTTGTGAAGAAATAGCTTTGAGTTGTTGCCCCTCCTCTGCACTGGTTCTGGGTTTCTGAATGAAAATGCAGCAGCAAGCTGAGGTAGTGCTCTTACAAGGTAGAAAGCAAGAAGTCGGTAAAGACTAGACATACAATGGAAAGCTTGACTAGGGAGGAGATGCAGTGTTGAGGTCCTGGTTTGAGGAGGTGGAGCTAAACAATAGATGGGAGATACACCTTGGGTTTGCCTTTTATTCAAGGTCAAACTTCTTTAAATAGGCAAAAAATAGTTATTTGGATCTACCTTTGTATTCATCATCATCTTAAACTTAGGTAAATATTGCGTATTATACCCAGGAATATACTGATGATTCTAGGTTATTGGTGTGTTACTTGCTTGTACAGTGTACTAATGCATAAAGAAATTAAATTAGCAGTGAAATATGGCAGCAGCCATTCTAGGCTTTGCTATAGCAGTATTCAGTATAGCAGACTGCATTCAAGCTGGCCAACTCCCAGGGAGATTCTAGCAGCTGGAAATGACTAGGATATAGTAATTCTCATGTTCATATTCCCTCTTAGGAAACAGGAGAATTAACACATCTCCACACATCCTGGAGTTCCTTTTAAATCAAGGGATTTATGAAAAGAGATGTAAAGTTTGTGGTTTCGTATGCTCTGCATTTCTACGGGTGCAAAGCTGTGCAAACAGTGTCATCAAACCTGTGACATAACAGCGGATGGCTGTGGGAAATGAGACCCTTCTAATGATATAATCATAGTAAATTATCATGTGTGTTTTTATTCACAAGGAACAGAATAGGTTGGTTTCAGAAACTGAATAGTCTTTGACTCGTTGCAGGCACGGATTGCATCAATAAAATTGAACCATCCCCTGTAAAAGCAGGAGGTTTCATGGAAAGGAGAGGCTGCAAGTAGAGTTGGCCAAGAAACAAAAACTGTATGTTATGAACATTTTCAAGGTTACTTTGCTTGTTTTCATTCTGTATTGTGGCTTGGGAACAAAGTCAGTCTGATGTAGTTGCTACCCACATTCAAGGTCATATCTGAAGCTGTGATTTGAACACTGTATTTGTGTGTCCTAACTGCTATACTAGTAGCTATTTTGGGGTAGTATCTTTTCCCAAAAAGCTACTATATGCACCTTTTTGACAGAAAAAAAATCATCAAAATGGATATATTTCCAAGAAAAACTTGAGTTTATGTGAAACCATACTTTCCCATGGAAAAAATGGTGAGGCTTCTGTTCTGCAAGTTTTTCTCTTGAATAATGTCCAATATATAATTGACCAAACTTTTCAGAGAAAGGAAGCAAAGAAAGACACATGTAGCCCCACAGAGGCTTCAGGAGTAACTTTGTGAACCCTAGTGTCCATATCATTTCTTAATCACGAGAGTGTGCGCACTCTGTATACTTCTCGGGAACTCCACCTCTGTATGCCACTAAATAACAGGCTTCTGATATATTTGCTCTCCTGCACCATCAGCCATGAGCTATCCTTTTCTGTCACAGTTTTCCTAATGCTGTGTTGACAAAGGTCTCTCCCTTTCCTCTTCCACCCACCAATATTTGATAATGAAAATGATACCATAAAACTCTCTGTCTTGGTTAGCTGATATCCAGGATCAGTTCTCTTGAGTGTTGTTGCTTGTACCTTGTGAAGTGTGAAAAAAGGAAGGTCTTAATTATTTCACTGCACAGTTTGCAAAGTCCTGAACTCTGGTACACTGAGGCAGTGGACATTTTGATGGCTTTCTAAAATCATTTCTGTCACTATCAGTAATACCCCTCATGTTCATAGGGCAATTTGTTCATATGATAATTGTTTTTTTTACTCTTTAGGTCTCAAAATGAATTTTAAGTTTTGTGTCCATTTTCATTTCCTCTTCAAATGCAGCTTAACTGAGATGCCCCCAGACTATCAGGGAGACAGTGGCAGAGTTAGGAATGGAAACCCATATTGGTCGTCAGGACTTGTTCACTAGTGATGCTTTTCACGGTATTTATCTAGATGTGCATGTTTACTTCTTATTTATGCTTTATTTATATGTTTTATTTTGTTTATAACCACATTATGGTTTTATCCCTTTCAGTAAGCCCCACCTTTCTTTTAAGGAACACTAACTTTTTTTTCAATGATTAATAGGAAAAAAAAGTCTTTTTTTTTAAATGGGAAGGTGTTTTTATTCACTTGCCATGTTTACAGATATATTTTTCATGGACTGAGAATTTAACAGTGCCAGTCATGTTTTGCACTTCCTTTTGTTCATCTTCTTTTTAGCAAATATATGTGTCTCTTACGTACTCAGTTTGGGTTTGCTGCTGCTTCTGTTGCTGAAAACAGTATTTTCAAGTCAGTATATAGCTTAACTCTTGCCTGAATAGTGAAACTGAAGTGGACAACCATAAATACAACAGTGAAATGGATTAACAAATCAAGTATATAATGGGAAAGGGGGGAAGGAAGACAGTTGTTTGGTATTTCTGTTCAAGCAATTTAGGAATTTATCAAGCGTAACAGATGTACAATTTTTGAGTTGAAATTTCATTTTCTGGATAAGGAGAATGGCCTCTAAAATTCAGTTGGAGGTGTACCTATGTCTTGGAAAAACTGGTTATGACAAAGCATGTTTTTAGAGCATGGCAAGGTGCACAAAGAGTAGAGAGAATATGCTTATTGCTTGTTTGGAAAAGGTGGGGGGGAAACCCTAATTCCAGGATTAGGTTTTAGAATTGGCAGTTAAAGTGCAGGCTCTCGTTTTTTCCCTGTAATCTGAGCAAGTAGTGTTAGACACAATAATCATGGAAAAAATTCCCCCTCTGTAATATTTTTACAATGCTTTTCATTGTATCTGCACTCTCAGCCAAAAAGAATTGAGAAGCTGTGTGTTACCTGGGACAGTTCCTGGCTGTCCCCTCTGCAGGAATCACATAGTTTAGCTTCGCAAGAAAGAGAGGAAGATGAAGGTAACTGCAGTATACTGCATACAAGCTGCAACTTTCCTCAGAAGTGATGCTACACTGGAGTTCTTGAAAGCCACATTATCTACGAGACAGACTGTTTCCATAGAAGACAATTAGATGTAGAATTTAAGGCAAAAATGTTTTGTAGGGGCTAGATAATTTTATACCTTCTTGCTTTAAATTCTATTCAACAATGTGAGGACCATCATCAGGCAGTATGAGCTGCTGGTTATATTTTGACTTTCTGTTTAAAAAAGCAAAGAGTGTACCCTCCAAAAACAGCACAAACATGTACCAACAGTGAAATTAATGTAAATCCAAATTCTTGGCCGTGCTTTAGCAAAGTGCTGTCTGTTTGAAAACCTGTTTAACATCCACTCTCAGTTCGCAATGTGCATTATTATTATTCCACCTCTGAGGTAAATACTCTGATCATGATAAAGCTGTTTTCATAGCAGGGAGGCAGGATATGATTATAACATATATGATTTTTGTCCAGCCTTGATCCTTCTTGTTGCTGAGAATTTAGGCTTGCAACACCTGTGTTCATTGTAAATAGCTGGAGTAGTTGGAGCACAGCTCTCTTTTTGTGGGGAAAGCTAGAAAAGTGTAGTGTAACCTACTGGACTTACTTTTTATTATATGTATATGCCTGTGCAGTTCCCAGCACAAAATTTGGCCCTTCTTTTTGAAAATACTTTTTGGCATACATCAGTTATAATTAAGCCAGTAGAAACTTGCCCTTAACTTTGTCTGAATAGTAACTTAGTCTTGTCTGGACTCTGGTTTTGGTGAAGTGGCAGGAAAAATCTCGGTTCTTTCTTGAGCCAACTCATAAAAAAATGTTTCTTGCTTTAGCATATGATTTTTAAAAGAAACTGAGAAGTTTATGCTAAATCAGTACAGGTTTTAGAGTAGGCTTATAACTAAATAATAAATATTTGGTGAATGAAAGCACGTCCAGAAGTGTTATTGCTCTAAGGGACTATGTACTTGGGAACTATGGTAGTAATGTAGCCAGAATGTGTCTAGTATATTAATAAACCTTTCTGAAGTTTCTCTTTATTCCAAAAAAATCAATTTTTTGAGCCAGTGGTACCAAGTTTGTCAACTGCCAATCAGTGACTTCATGTTATGAAAACGGAGCTCTTGAGACTGGAGAGTTATCAGCAGAGATTTGCATCCAGCAATACAATATATCTTATTTGTTAAAGCATTTCATCTGCCATGATCACATTGAAAATCCAAACCGGATTTTAAGATCTTCTTTTCTTCTGCCTGAGCGGTTTAGAAAGACACAGAAAGAACCTACATTTTCCAATACTGACTGTATTAAGAAATTCAAATAGACTTCAAATAGATTCAGTACCTAAACTAACAATACAGAAAAATATCCAGGACAGTTGTTTTGCAAATTCAGTTTTCTGACGCATCTGGAAATATGCAATTATCCCTATCATAGACATTTGTTATTCCTTTTAGCATGTGTGTAGTGCAACACACTAATACAGTTTTGTTACATATTCATAATACAGTTTTGTAATAGATAGTACAGTATAACAGATAATACAGTTTTGTTACATATTTAAAGGCATTTAATTTAGGAAAAGGGACAATTTGGGATAGTACGTTGCCTGTGTTAAGTAGCTGGGATTCTGCATTTTAAGCAAGGAATCTCAGAAATTACTATGAGAAATTAATTAGGCCAAACTCCATTGTTGGTTTACTTTGGTTTATTGATTGAAGTAATGACCAGGAATTAATTTGACTCATTCCTTATTTGTTTAGCTAGAGACAGAGGTCTCTCATTTCTTCCTGTCAACTCTTTATTCTCGGAATCGCTCTGTCCCTTGAAGGTGGATGTTACTTGATGGGTAACTTCAAAGTTCATGCCTTCTCTCCTCCCTGTTTTGCCCTGTGGTGGTCTTCATCCACTGTGCTGGAAATCAGCAATTCATATCGTTCCGTGTCCTTTGACGCCTTCACTGAATCCACTGCTTTACTCTCTCTCTTTTTTTTTTTCTCATAATGTCTTTCAATGTCTGCTGTCTTTGGTATCCAGCTGAAGATATGAAGTGATGTTTCTGAGCCTAGAACACTTACATTCCTTTTATTTTTCCTTCCTTCAACAACTTGCTTTCATCCTCTGTCTTTGTGCTTTACAAATAATGTCTAGAAATAGGTCTACAGCAAACTCTACAACCCTGTGCGTGACTTTACCAACCTGGCATCCTTATTCTCATTCTCATCTCTTGGGGTTTGCATGGAGTTTTTCTATGGGTTCCAAGTCTGGTCCTTCAGACTCCAGTACATAAAATGCTGCTACCATCTTCTTATAAATGCAAAGAAGTTTTATTGTGTCAAAGAATAGTGGTGAATGAGCTTGCTCTTATTTCACATCCAAGTCAAACTTGCTGTGTTTGTTTTTATAATAAACAAACAAAAACCTTTTGGATTTTGTCCTGTTCCTTTTACTCTCCTTAGCAACTCCTCCTTTATTTATCCCTGTCCATGTCTCCCACCCTTTAATCAGTCTTTCCTCTCTTCCAGCACCTTTCTGGGCTGCTTTTCAGCTTATTGTTTCTTTCACATCTGTAACAGTTTTTCTCCCTTTCATATACTTTTCTCTTTTCACATTGACTGTGTGGCAAAAATTGTAAACATCATTTCTGTAAAATAGAAATACAGGTTTGACCTTTGAAATTAAGGAAATTTCCACCAACCTAAAATGTTATTAGTATAACACTGAAATTGTGCTGTATTAAACTTTGCTGTCTCATTTATACCAATAATGATATATATGTTGTTGATGCTAATAACTTGCAAGCTGTGATTAGTTCTGTGGATCACCTGTTATTCAGAGTGATTTATTGAGGGCTAGCTGTTCATGTGATGCTGGATTTCCTCTTTGAATCCATAACTGAAATCAGTAAAACAGAGATAAAAAGATATTTTAGTAAATGTTTTCCTAATACTGCTTTTCAGTATGAGAAACTGCTATCGTTAGTTTAAAAAGAGAAATGGTTTGACTGGAAAGAAATAATCTGACACAGTATCTCTAGTCAGAACTTTGGATGAAAAGCAAACCTCTCTTCAAACTGTTGTGATATGAGGATATGCACGTTATAATGGTAGATCAATTAAGAGATGTAGACTTTCCAGCATACAGTAATTCATTTTATTTTTTTTCCAGCATATTTTATAATCATAAGACTTGAATATGCCATACTGAATATGCCACTAAGCAGTGTTGTTAAACACTACTACTACTGTGCTGTGTGCTGAAGAGTCAAATTATGTACCTTCCTCATAACTCTTGGAGGCAGATTCTGCCTTGTAGAGAAACACACTGATGTAAAAGTTACTTGCACTGAATGTGCTGAAAGACTGCACTAATGCTAATACACTAAATTCAAATCAAGCTGACTGAAACCCTTGAAAAGGATAGCTCTTCTCAGCTCTGACTGCCAAAGTTTTATAGCAAAGATTTAAAAATAGTGGTAACTTAAGCAGTGACCTATAAAACAAAGAAGTGAAAAGGGTGTAAAGTAGTTTGCTCATAGGCTGGTTAGTGGGGCAATTTCTGCAGCTGTTTAGTACAGAATTATAAGTGTCTTCAATCTATGACACACTTAATCCTGGATAAATTTGTATTTGCTTCTGAAAAAAAAAATCTGCTGCTTCTGGCGTACAATTCTGTCCAGAAAATGCAGAGAGGGAATATTTATAGAAAGTGAGAAGATATTTTGAGTTCCATACAGAGTGAATAATAAATAACTTGTTAGGGACAAATGATTTACTTAAAAGAAAGAATCTACAAAGAGATAAACTACCTGGTAAATGTTTTCTGTTAGGCAGTTAATCAGCAAAATCCTTGCCAAAAGATAAATTTTTACTTCAAAATTATGCTGAATCAGGATTTTAGAAATTTGGACTTGAGAATGGATTTTATTCTATCTGTACATATAGTTCTAGGCTGTAGTTACAAAAACTTCTGTAAATATTCTGCCAGCAGCCTGCCTTTGTTCTGTTTTGCTTCTGTTTTTCTATGTTGTCATCACTGTTAATCTGGTGAAGTCATTTCTGAAATCTTAGTTTAAAATTAGGTATTTACAATTCCCACATACCATCATGAATCATGAATGTTTGATTTTATATTTCGTTGCAGCGGAAAACAGATGTGCCACTTCAAATGCAGTAACATGCACAAAGTGCCTTGCTTTGGGTCCAGAGTGTGGATGGTGTGCTCAAGAGGTATGACATATTGCTTATTTATTTTTGACTTTATATTTTAGATGCCTCTGATCTTTATAAAGATAAAAGGATTTTAAATTATGAAAACTATAATGAGAAATATCAAGAAAATCTTTTTAGACAACCTTTGGAGACAGCACCTGAGAAATCATGTGAAATATATTTAGTTTCCAAAAGAGAAAATACAATATTTTATTTGGAAAATTGCAGTAATTTTAAATAAAGTGAGAACTTTTTAATGTGTTCCATCTGCTTTGTAGACAGGTTTGGCAGACTTATAGTAACTTTGAGAGTTCAACAGTTTTTGACTTCAAAGTGAAATTACTTATCAATAATTTACATTAAGCCCTCATTTTATATCAGTTAGACTATACATATATGCCTATTGCATTTCAGCAAAAGGCTTTACTAACAGTGGATTTAACTTTGACTTCACTGTATATTAAGACCTCTGTCACAAATGGAAAAAAAAAATGATACTCTTCTATTTTGACACTTGAAACTCTCAGTTCTGAGACTTGTCACAAAAGATTTATCATCGCAGGATGATTTATTCTGAAATTGTTAATGCTTTGGGAACTGTAAGAATATGGGGGTTTCTGATTTTGTTTGGGGAGAAAACCAGTTGATTACATGGTTTCGAGTAAAGCTGGACCATTTTAAGCACTTTAGAGGAGCGAGGTTTTTAAGATTTTTTCTTGGCAATTAAGAGCTCATATGCTTTTGAAGGTCACCTGCAAATTATCTCTAGTAGCTTTCAGGTTAGCAAAGAAGGCAGATAAATTCCTAGGGTGTGCCCAGAAGAGATAAGGAGTTATAAGGCACTAGTGCAATTTTATCTGAGATGCTGAGTCTTGGAATGATTAACTTAGTCTGAAACAAGTTTAAGGACAGGTAATTCAGAGATGATTGGAGGCATGGAGAGCCTGTTTTACAAGAGAAATCTTAGGAAATGTGTATATGGCACAATGGATTACAATGTAGAGTGGTCCACTGTGATCTGATGCCCCCGTGACAAAGGACACAGTTTTATCCAGCTACATCTGTATTTGTCATGGAACAGCACTTCTTAGCTTTCCAGCGCTAGAGATATAATAGGTTTCCTTCTAACCGGGGACTGAGATTACTGTGCTGACCTGTTTTGACTTCTCCTCTGTCTCTCTTGTCTCACTTGTCATGTCAATCCTGCGAGTTGTTCATGGAAGTCAATGATTTGTCAAACTGTCCTTTAAAAGTCAGTTCACATACTCAGCATCAATGTTTGTGGAATGGCAAAACCCATATTAATTCAGATAGAACTTTTCCAAAGTAAAAGTTAAAGAAGTAGGTTTTCAGCATAGTGTGGCTGGTTCATCTAATCAATGTTTTTAATAAGAAAAGCAGCCCTGAGGAACACCTGATATGTGTTGACTTTATGCCACCACACAATAAACTATAAAATGCTACATATGTATTAGTTGCCAGTGATGCCAGTAAGGGTAGCTAACTTCTTTGCACATTTAAAAAAATCTGTATTTTTGAAATCTGTATATCAAAAAGGGTATATAAATAGCAGTCAACTCAAAAAGAACTCTCTGTTGTCTACATTGAAGAAGGTTGTGGAAATACTATGTCAGAGGTAGACCAGAAAAGTGAATTGGAAAATGGAAAATAAGACTCAATGCCCAGAACTTAAGTAGAGTTATTCAGCTTACCACTTATATGGTTTAAATCTTTTGTATGAAGAAAAGATAGAGGAAATGTTGGCAAGGAGAGCAGAGAGAATAAGAATATCTGTCAGCCTTCCTGGCAAAAGAAAAATAAAACCAAATGATGAAACAAATTCAGCCTTTAAACAGGACACAGTTTCCTGCCTGTTAGAAGGAGTAACTATTGGAATATTTTATTAGGGATTTGAATTTACCAGATCCTTATCATTTTCTGGAATTTTATATGTGAGATTAGATAGCTTTCAAAAGCCCAAAGGCTGGCTAAGCAAAAGCATTTCTTCTGAAAGGTATCTGCAGTCTGAATGAGCAAGGGGGGTGATGGTGGTAGCTGTCGGCATCTGTGCAATGGAATCCTGTGTTTATCCCATACCTCCGTAGGTGCTGGGGACTACAGGAGTGCCAGAATCATATTCAGCGTGCTTGCAGCACTTTCAGCTGTGCTTTTAAGGCATACATGACTATCCAATCTCATTTTTCAGGGGCTTTCTCTGGTCCTTTTAGGGTCTGGATGATTATTTATTCCCTAATGCACGTTTGGCTCCATGCACTTTTTGTTTGTTTATTTTCCCCATCTGCCTCTGAAGTATCAGAGATTGTCCATTGTTTGATCTCCAGCTGTGGCTGGGATGGACCAAGGCTTTAAAAGAGTACAAAGGATCTTGTCAAGTCTTTTTTTTTTTTTTTTTTTTTTTTTTTGCTGCACGATCAGGATCATGCTAATCACCAGATTTGTGGTCAGGAAGGAATTTCGCATTGGATCATGTTGGCACAATCTTGGCAACTTTGCCCTTTCACTGCAACAAAGGACATGCTGCTTATTCTGAGATCATCCTTCAGCTAATCAATTTTCTTTTGTTACAGGGGCTTCTTACGTTGGTGGCATCTTAAACTCTCCAGTCCTGTAGTATATAGCTTCCTCTTTCTAGGGACTGAAATGATATATTCCAGCTAGTCTTTGGATTGGATTTAGGGTATGGGGTAAAACCTAAATATCTGTGGTAGACAAATTCAGGTTAGATAAATCTAAAGCTCACTTCTGCTTCTACTTTTAAATACTTGCTTAAGTAAAATTACTGGTTGATTCCTCTGAAAACCAACATGTTTTGAAGTAGTGTGAACGACATTTTCTTGGTGGAACTAATTCAGTGAACATAGCATAAAACTTTTTGTAGTGACATAACTACAGTACATGGTTTCCTTTTCTCCAAAGTCAGTTTATTCTGGCTGTGGAAGATCCTCCTTCTCACACAAAAGTTTTGTCCTTTGTAGAAAAAAATCATTGTAGCAATTAGGTTTAACTTCTAATTTAAATATTTTGTCATTGTCCTTATTAAAAACATATGGCTTCCATGAACTAGTCCTACAATTTATGCAATTATGGTAGCATATTTTATTGTTTGAAAGACTATTATTTTGTTTCTCGCATTCCTTTGAAGATACTACAGTTGTTTTTTTTTCAGCTCAGATTGTTTTGTACTTTTTGTCTCTTATAAAACAGGATTTTATGGCTGACGCAACACAGATGGGACGCTGTGACACTGTTTCTAACTTAATGAAAAGAGGCTGCCAATCAGATTTTGTAGAAAATCCCACAGTTCATGTAACAGTACCAAGTGACCATGAAACAAACACACAAGTGACACCGGGAAAAGTTTCAGTCCAACTGCGTCCAGGTTGGGTTGTCTCTAACACATTGATATTATATTCAATGTAAACTAAATAGAGTAACATTTAAGTACAGTTTGTGACAAATGGCTGGAATAATTATTTTGAAGAATGATGCTATAACATTATATTGTAGGACTATGATGGTGTTGCTCCCATACTCAAGTACAGCTTTCAGCAAGAAGTGTTTCTGCCAAACACAGCTGAAGGTCAGAATAATGCAAGCAATAAGTGGAAAAAGGATTTTAGATAGTCTTCTGTTTTCCTTTTTATTGTGGTTTCTTGATTCTTTTTACTTAGCCGCTCATAAAAATCATTTTCCCTTAAGTACATATAGATTGCTTTCCTTACAAATCTTTACTGTAAGTAAATTGGGCTAGAATTCTTGAAGTCATCATTTGATAAGCTTCTTGATTCTTTGGTTGCTTTTAAGTGCATTGACTAGACAACTGTGATGGTACCAAAGCCAATATGAAAGAAAGGGCTGGATTCATAAAGGAGACTTAGGTATTCAATGCCTAAAATTTCATTTACAAAGGCTAAGTGAAAACCTGGTTCCTCTAGGAGGAATGCAGTAGAGATAGGTATGCACCTACAAGTGGTATCCTCAAACTGGGGAGCTGTCTCATAGCCATTAAGAAATCTCAAGTGCCTGATCCTGTGCTTTGGGGCTGTGCAGTTCCTAAGACTTAATGTTCTTGAATCGTCTCCTATATATAAATGTCTATCCTCCTTCTTTAAAAAGGCCTGATATTAAAACCACTGTTCTTTCAAAAGGAAGAGTGAAAGAAATGATAATACATCCAGTGGAGTGACTTTGGGGACATATGTCCCTTCTCCCAATGAAATGCTATGAGAATAATCTATAAAGTCATTCTTGACTTTTTTTGCACTCTCTTTACCAATGAATATTTAATTGTTCCATGCTACATGGAGCTAATTTGACAGGAAGGATAAAATACACTGAAGTACCTTTGTAGGAGGGCACTTCCTTGAAAAGTGGGTAAACATTGATGCAGAGAAGAGAATCAGTCTTAGTTCTGCCAGGATCTTGGTAAATGCTTTGAAGTGTTGTTTAAATGGAGTTGGCTGCACACTCCCACTCCTGCATGGGGCAAGGGCTGTCCCATCAGGCCCATCTTGGTCAGACCTGAGAGTCTAGACAGGCAGCAGAGCACTTCATTTATGAAAATCAACTGAGCTGAGCTGGCCCAGTTTATCAAACTGAAGTGCTCCTGATCCCAGTCTGCTACAGAAGTGGTCACTTCTGGTTGCAGGCAGCTGTTCTGAGGATCTGAATTTTGATTTTAGAAGCCCAAAAAGTAATTACCTGCCTCACTCTAAAGGAATCTACAAGTCCCTTTATGGATCTGAATTTTCTAGTGTACCTCTGTGTCCCCTCTACTTAACACAAAAGTCAAATCAGTGTATGTCCTGTGTCTTTCAAATGGATGTAGCCAACACAAGAAGGGGAAGGTAACAGAAGGAAATACAGGGTATGTGTCATATTGTAAAATTTGATTTCTTTCTTTCTTTTGCAAACTATAGTCAGAGAAAGAAGTATGTCATTTAAGAGGCATCAATCTTTGGTAGAAAAACATTAAGTGAATAAGAAGGGTCTGAGTTACCTTAATGACTTGCTGATCTTCACTGTATAAAAGATCACTTCCTGTATAAAAGATCATTTCCTGAAAAGAAAAGAACTGAAGGAGTGTAAAGCACAAAGGAACTCTAGTTTTCCATCTTCTTTATAATAATACAACTGAAATAAGTAAAACTACTTCCTCTCCTTTCCCCACTTTCCTTTCAAAATGTCTGATACTCTAGTTTGTCTCAGGAGATCTCAGGAGCTGAGCTAGCTCTAGAAATGTCTGTGATCACATTTATTTCCAAAGGCTTTGAGATGTGTTGGACTTGTATAAAACACTTAGCCCTCTAAAATTTGGTTTCATTAACCTTTTAACTGGTAGTGAAAATGAGTTTAGGTTTCCATATGCTTTGCTGAAGCTCTTGCTTCAGGGATGCATAAGACTGAAATTTCTAGGGCTACAGAAGAATAGTATTTGATATATAGACTACATTCTGGCCATATTTTATTCGCGGGGAAATATACAGATATACAGCTATAGCTGTGCCTCAAAACATAAATTTGATACAGATACTCATGCAGAATGAAGATATTTTTGTTTTGATTTGGATTTTTTGTCACTGTTTACATAAATCCTAACTAACTGTCAAGATTTACACAGGAGAAAATAAAAGCTGCATTAGTATCTGGCTGTATGGAAACTCGAGATCTGGTTCAGTAATTCAGTTCACACAGCCAAAGAGGAAGCACATAGGCTACCACACACTGAATTTCTGTTTCGTTCATGGAAGACCTGATATAGACAAATCCTGAAATTTTCAGGTGGATAATGTTCAAAGAACATTAGAATAAAAACTGTGTAGTGAACCTATTTTAAAAGTACATTGCATGTTTAACTTTACTGTGTCAGATCTTTGATAAAAAAAGACACAGTTCTGTTAAATTCACTTGAATTTTGCTATCCAATGGTCTTAACTAACAATGTCATATACACTAGTAAATGCCATGAACAGAAAAGTCACATTGTAGTAATTTTTTTAGTGAATCTATTTCAGAAAGTGATTAGATAGCTTTTATTGAAAAGTTGCATGATCCTTCTATAATGTTTCCCTTCCAACTGTCCTTTGCTATGTCTTCCTTGTGTAATACCAAATTAGATTCGATATTCATGCAAAGATCTGGTTCTGCTGTAAGATAGTTAGCACTTTGGGTGTCATGAAATAATGAATATTTTGAAGGCATGCATTACCGAAGCTACAGAGCCCATAGTCCAGTCACATCACTCTTTTTTAGTGGCATTGCAGAATATTAGGCAAGCAAAAACATAGTGACTATTTTTTAGAAATTTCCAAAGCATTCACTTTTTTATTACGTAAAAGAATGTGATGTGGTTCTGCAGGACAGACAGATATTTGTCATCCTGAGATAAAAGGATAGTTCTGTTTTGTCTGGGCCAAAAGATGGATTTTTTTAATATTAGAACCTACTTTTTTTTTCTTTCATCCTACTGAATATTCTAATTGAATCTTTAGAAGCAGACTGATACAAACTTGAAGCATAATTGAACTGAGTTTTTCAGGTTCCAGTCTGTTTGTGGTACACATGTGTAGTTTTAGACACATGTGACAAATACTTTGTTTGCAGGGTAAACTAATATACTTACAATTGTCGGTCTTGAAGTGACTGACCACAAATTGTATGTGAATCTATGTACTTTTTGAGTCATTGGTGCTGTTGGGTATAATGCCAAAGGGACTGCATAACCAGGAATTTAAAAGAAAATGGGGAAAAGACAAAATTTTTACAATAAATCACACAATGCTCCTTCAGGAGAAAAAAAGGAGTATGTTTTACAGAGAGCCCCTTTACAGCTTGTTTTTGAACTATGCTTCAAGGTTGCATTTACTCTTGGGAGGTTTTCTTGATTGTTTGTTTGCTTTCTGTTTGCTGGCACAAACAGCTATATGCTCAGGTTCCTGCAAAAATAAATGTAAGGTATTTTTAAGTGTACATTCAAAAATTGTAAATAAGCTTATTTGTTTCCTTTGCATCAGGAAGCGAAGCAAACTTTATATTAAAAGTCCGTCCTCTAGAGAAATACCCTGTGGACCTCTATTATCTAGTTGATGTCTCAGCCTCTATGCACAACAATATAGAAAAATTAAATTCAGTTGGATTTGCTTTATCTAAAAAGATGGAGAATATTTCTCTTGATTTTCGACTTGGATTTGGATCATATGTGGATAAAACTGTGTCGCCCTATATTAGCATTCACCCAGGTAGAATCCATAACCAATGCAGGTATGTAGTGTTTCTGTTTACTTTAGTACTGAGAAATTATCATGCATTTTTATTTTCAAAGCTCTTCAAAATCTGTGTCTGTTTGATTAGACTTTGGTTCTCCGGCAAGGTCCTTAAGAAAATGCTAAAAATTATTATACAGTGATTACTTTTGAAATATCTAAAGAGTGATTTTAGAAGATCAAAGTTTGTTGCTGTATCAGAAAAAATGTGCAATATTGATTTATATAAGCAAACCAAACAATATGGACATAACCTTCCAAACTCTAGATGTAAATGCATCTTTGGTATATTTGAGTATGTTTTGAAATTAGTTGTATAGTCAACTGTTATTTTCTATAATATATCTAAGTTATTTTGGATATACATTGTGTAAATTTGTTACAAATTTTTGTACTTTATGACCTAGGACTTCTCTTCTGATGTATGGTCTTGTATTCATTAAGACTTTTGTTAGAATTTCTACTTTTGTAAATGTGATGCATTTTCTTTCTTTTAGCTTATTTAATGAACAAAAGCAATCCTTTGATCTAATTCTGCAGTTGTTACATGAACAAACTCCCATTTTAAATGAGTAAGGTGTTCTGGATTGCATTTCTTTTTTTTCATGTTATGTCTTTTATACATTGCATTCAATGTTTTGGGAAGTGAGGGGTCACTTTCCAAACCTGTTAGAGGACAAGATTATTCACAAAAAATTCAAATATATGTAAGCTGTAATATTTTTAAAAAATGGATATTGAACTGTTCACATCTTCTTGCTAGTTATTACCTTTCCAGAAAAGACTTGATCCAAAATTCTGTCAAGTCCATAAGCATCTTTTTTAATTTCAATGAGTTTTGAATTGGGCATTAGTGGAATTCATCAGATAAATACAAATGTCTATTTCCAAAGCAATCATCTAGACTATCTATATAGTCAGTAGAGGTAAATTTGCACTTCTGGGCATGATTCATTTTGCCCTAAAGTTGATGTCTACAGGTGTATTACTTCTTATACTGCCAATTTCCCTTCAATGCTTGTAAATTGAGTCAGAGGAGAATAGATTACTCCAGAGAGAGTTACTATGGAGAATAGAATACTCTGGAGTACTACACTCTGTGCAACAGAAGTTAAGTGAGATGAAGCCTTTTTAGCATCTCTAAATCAGCTGAGCACTTCAGCTTGTGCCGTAAAATCCACTGCTGTAAATGGGTCATAAAGCAACAACCTATATAAGTGCTACTGAACTAGCTTGCTTATGTCAAACTTAATGCTTTCTTCCCATTCACATCATTTCAAAAAGTATTAACAACTCCAGATACTGAAAATCTAGTTGCCCGTCCATGTAATGAGGTAACTGTCATTAATCTCAGCATGAGTTTTATATACTTTTTACATCCTAATAGTGGATGTAGGAACTTGAATTTGATTGTTTTAGTTTTGAATTCTGTAGCCTATGCATCAAGCTATTACAGGATCTTAATGTTATTGTGTAGTAGCCCTTTCTCAATATAACAAAAAGTGAATCTGCATCATTCTATAGACAATCCAAAAGGCATAATATATTCTATGAGATCATACTGTCTCTCATGTTGTATTCCTTCTTGTTCTGCATAGAAATACTATGACATTTATATTGTATAAATTTATACAAAATACCAGAAAAATCTGTTGTTCAAAAAGAAAAAAAAAAAATAGAACTGGTTCCCACTGAAATTAATCTCATGTGGAGTTATTTTTTTTTCTTTAAATATTTATCTTACTGTGTGTATATACATCTTCATTAGTAACTTGGTTTAATGGGTTGATAGGAAATATTCACATCTCTTTCAAATGGAAAATATGGAATTTAATGGATATGTTTTTATTTTGTTTTGTTTTGTTTTTTGTTTCATACAGTGATTATAATTTAGATTGTATGCCTCCTCACGGTTATATTCATGTACTATCCCTGACTGACAACATAGCAGAATTCAGAAATGCAGTGAATAAACAAAAAATTTCTGGGAATATTGATACACCCGAAGGGGGTTTTGATGCAATGCTCCAAGCAGCTGTGTGCCAGGTAAGGAGTTTATGAACAAAAGACCAAATGGTAACTCAGGCATGGATATATATGTCAGTACATCTGTGTTCGATGTTCTTGAATTCAGAATGTCAGTTCAGTGTCTGATACTAGTAAGATTTCTTTTTCCTTTTCCATTATTTCCCCCTTTAGCTCCATATTTCTGTTTCCAGTAGAAACTCAAAAAGGATAGCACCAGGAAGTCTTTTTCAATACTAGTTAATGATGTCCTTTATAGTGTGGCTTTTCTGAAGCATGTTTGTCTAAAAATGATGCTTTTATTCCCAGAGTCAAAGTTTATTTTTATCCTTTTTGGTTCAACCTGATGAGCAGAGCACTAGGATCATGAAAGTAACTGTTTCATGCTTAAACAGACACATATATTACTTTCCATCAATTACAAAATTCAAAAAATCATTAAAGCCCTCCTTGTATTCCTAAGTAAAGACATATCATTTGATGTTTCTGATATCTTCTACTTAACAATGTATTTGAAAACTTAAGGGTCAGTTATTTATCTTCTTGTATAGATGCTGAAAATGAATGCACTTCAGTGTTATCTCTGCTTTTAAAGAGTTCATACCTACAAAAAATCAACTAAAATTTAACTTTCATATATTGATAAAGTTGCATCACCATCCCTCCCATGCAGAAAGGGATGAAAAATGTCTGCATCAGTAGTTCCCAAGCTGTAAGCATATTAAATAGTAAGAATTTGTCTGCTCAGAAGGGCTCTTTTGAATGTCCTTTTCCTTGTATGCCTAGTAGTACAATAGAAATTTTGTACATTGACTGATTTGTGGGTTAAATAGTGCTTTATAAAATACTCTTTTTGACCCTCTTGCATTAAGTGATTCAACTACTGTCTGAATTACAGGATTTTGGTGTGGTTCTAGCCTCTTGGGATGATGTCAGGATAATTCTTTTATCTTGTCCATCTTCACATT
The DNA here is from genome assembly GCF_003343035.1 of Apteryx rowi. Classification (NCBI taxonomy): domain Eukaryota; kingdom Metazoa; phylum Chordata; class Aves; order Apterygiformes; family Apterygidae; genus Apteryx; species Apteryx rowi. The sequence continues at coordinate 38,015 of NW_020450715.1, forward strand.
CTCTTTTGGAGTGGTAGAATGAGTCAAGACCAAAAAGGAATCCAAACTCTGCTAAAAATGAATGGTTTGGCCCCAATTTTATTTTCAAAATTTGATGAGCTGTAAAACAGGTGAATAAAAGCCATTCTTCACAGACACTGATCACAGCTGTTATAAAAATTACTCTGAAGCACTGGAAATATTCCTTAAAATTTAGTGTTTCTCATTGGACACATTCCACACTTATGACATTCAAGTTAGAGAATAACATATGCTTCCAAAAACAATAAAATGGAAACATTGATGAGTGGGGAGGCTTTCCTGCTAATTGAATTGTGAACCAAAATGGATAAGAACAATGTGCAATTCATAACTACCATCATGAATGATAATTTATATTAATGTGCACTCATTTTACCTACAATAGAACTTTATAACTTGCTCCAACTTGCTGTAACCAATACATCCCTGTTGCAAGCAATAGCAGGTTAGGACATGAAGCTGCTTAAAATTTTGGTTGCTATGGTGTATGTAGGTAGGAGTGTTGAGCTGACAAAGTGAAATGGTGGAGGCTTAGGCGCAAGCAAGTTCTACATTTCTAGAGGAGAATTTGGTGCAGAATTTGGGATTATTTAAGATAATCTTTATTGGGAATATTTATATCCTTTATTTGGTAATATTTAAGATAATCTATTTATAAATAAAACTTAAAATACTCCCTCTTTAGGGTAATACTGTCTAGGATTGGCTGAATCGGGCTGGTGACTAATATGTAAGCTGGAAGACACCACACCCCTCTGCACTAAGTATCCCTGCTGTTATTCCCCATTCAGAGCTAGCAAGTAATGAGTCTAAAAAGGAGATAAAATCCTTTCTGCAAAGCAAAGAAAGGAAGGGTAGCAAAATAATTTATTCAGCCTGGCTGAATACATGGGCTGGATTGCAGACACATTTCACATGAGATGAATGATACCTGACAATGTTAAGGGAAGTGGCAGAGATGCAACAGAGTCGTAGGAAGAAGCAAGGAAGAAGGAAAAAGGAGGAGGGAATAGAATCACTGAAGAAGAAAATGGAGTAACTGAGAAGAAGAATGAAAAAGCATATGAAAGGGTTCATGTGAGCCTCCCTAAAGTTTGATTTTAAAACAGCCATTTATTCCTTGCAGGGAAATAAATGTTGTGGAAATACAAGTTGGCACCCAACTCAATTTAGATATAAGTTTGCCCTGCTAGTTCCTCCACGTTACTAAATTCCTAAAGCACATTAAATTCGCCCTTACTTTTTGACGCTGTGTCATTAATCTCTTAGATGGTGGATATGCATAGTCTTTTGGTGCATAATAAGAGATTTCTGAATTTGTAGGTGGATGAAGACACTTGGGCTATAGTTTATTCATTGGTTGTTCATATGTGAGTGTCCTTTCTGGGAACCCATGTAGAAAAAGGAAATCATAGGATGACAAGAATATCAAGAAAACAAATAGCAAGGAAAAATAAAAGAGGACACCAAGGAGTGATCTCAGTAAAGATTGCAGTGCTTTATAGATCCTAGAGAATTATACAAGTACTATGCAGTTGCATTTGTATATAATAGAGACACTCACAAAGTGGCAGCTGTTGCCCAAGCCCACTGTATAACGCATAACTTGTATATATTTTAAGGGATCTTTCTTCAAAAAGGAAAGAAAGTAGTAAATGGACCTCTGACTCGCAGAAGTAGTTTGCAGACTTAGGGCATGATATACATATCTAGCAAAAAAAAAAAAAAAAAGAGAATGCTTTAAATATCTCTGTTTAAACTCAGTAGTACAATATCTCAAAGAAGACTTTTACATTAATCTTTCATATTTTTTTTTATTTTAGAAAATAGGTAGTTACTGCTTTCTTATGCTTATTTTTGTTTTGTTTTTAGAGTCATATTGGATGGCGCAAAGAAGCAAAGCGACTACTTCTTGTGATGACAGATCAAACTTCCCATCTGGCCCTTGATAGTAAATTAGCAGGGATAGTAATTCCCCATGATGGAAACTGCCATCTGAAAGATAATGTGTACGTCAAAGCTACGAGTATGGTAAGGTATACGTCATGTCCTGCCTTCAGGGAAGCAGTGTTAGAATGTAGAAAAAATGTAGATTGGTGTTAATGCATTACTTCTACTTCAGTTATTAGAATAATATTAGCCCTGGTAGGCAAGATGTGAAATGAAGAATCAATTGCCTGGAAATACTGACATTCTTTTTATCTGCGATAAAGTATTTTGAAGTCCGAGTCAGCAGTATGCAGCAGAGAAGAATATATTATTGGTTTTGGGTGTTTTTCAATATTACCATATCATAAAAATCACATACGTTTCTTATAAAATATGAGTAGGAACTCTCTGTTGTGATATTTTCCATGATATAAAGCTAGTAATATGTAAGAATTGCATGGTTCTGCAAGTAAGACAAAAGTAGTGGTTATGCTTTATGGTCAGAAGATGCATAGTTTCATTAATGGAAAAGACTTGGCAGGAGTAAAAAGATGTAGAATAGCAATGAGCTAATTCAACCTTGATGGACTAGAAAATATTCTTGTGCCACAGAGCTTTGCTGTGTTAATGTAATATCAAACTCATTTGAATCTCACAGTATAAAACCAATATATGGTAATGTAAAACCAATGACTGATAATATATATCTGTACAAAAAATTTCATCAAATCTGTTCTTGCAAAATGATATAGCAGATATTTTTAGCTTTCAGAAGGATTTCTTCAAGAAGGGTAAAATAGATGTGAGTGATTTAAGAAAGGAATTTTTTCTAAGATTTGTAATATTTAATTGCATTGACTATTTTTTTTAAGTCTCAAGAAATGTGAATCATTACTTAATTGCTATGCAATCACCAAATAATCAGAAAACGGATATATAAATTATGATATCAATGAGAGGACGTTACAGTTTTCTTACCAGTGCTAACTTCACTTTGTTAAAGGCCACAGCCTGTGTTCAGTTCTGATACAAGCCAGGAATGTGCTAGTGCAGTCAGTGAGGGTTATGTGCAGGTTAGGTTAGGCCTGAATTTAGTCCAAACAACTGGTATTTACAAGGATGGTGAGGCAGCAGTAAGCAGCTGCTGTACAGTGTGTGATCATGAAATATGGAAGGTTTCCTGGAATAGGTGGGTGTTAAGAACCTTTCGGAAAGGAGGAGGGAGTTCAGCATAAGCTGACAGGAAGGTTGTTTGGATTTCCGATTATCTGATGTTCTACATTAATATACTCCCTCTGACACCTTTTGGATATTCTGTCTTAGATGTCAGGATTATTTATTTCCCTCTAGCTAGTCTGTTCAGTTTCAGTAGTGTTACAGTGTTCCTGTGATGAAAACACCCCTTCCTTTATTCTACTTAAAGCAAGTAATCCAGAAACTTTCCTTTCCCAAAGTGGAGCATACTTATACATCTCCCTATCTTTTTTCTTCCTTCTTTTAAAGAGCTACCGATGCAATCTTTTTCTTCCCCCCCCCCCCCACTTCAGAGGAGTTGCAATACTATAACTGAGAGGAACTTGGCTTGTTTATTAAACACTTGCTGTAGATACAAATCTTTCTCTGGTGTTCAGGATTCCTTTGATAATAAAGATACTGACTGTTTCAAAACAAATTATTTTTATTTTCTGTTCAGCTTGAGAAATAAACTTCTATCTCAACTGGAAAAAACAAAATTAATTAATCTCTATCTAAGCAACTATGACAGATTGATGGTTGACTGAAGAAGGTTTTAAATGATTTTCTGGATTCAGGGCTGAGGGATCATGATTTTACTGTCCCATATAGAATAAGGAACCTCCATGATTATTGCTATGATGCTTTCTGTGAAATTAGGTAGTCTTTTTAGCTATCGGAATGAAATGACCTTGAAAGATGCAAAGATCTATGGTGGCACATTTTGGCCAGCATCCTTGTTGGCTGCTAGCCCCTATTTCTCTTCTGCCACAGGGTAATTCTTGTGTGCCCACATGTAAAGTTTGGTAATAGAGAAGGAGCAGAATGGCACTCTTTCTCACTATCAGATATCTTCTAGAGTAGATTTGACATGATAATACAACAGAGTCTACAAGGGTAGGTGTACTGGTTTCCTAATGACTTTTTTTTTCTCCTCAGTGTCATATATCCTGCAATTATTTTAGTCATTTTCTCATTAGCCAGAGATCCATAAGGAAACAGAAAGAAGCTTGAGTTTCAAATGAACAAGAAAAAACAGGAAAACAAGCAAACAAAATCTATTTAAATGAAATGTTATGAAAGGCTGTCATCCTTTTTAAAAATACAGGCGAGACATAAAGAAGAAAAATACATTTTTGCTTTTTTTTCTTTATCAGTGTAATTTTGATGTGATATACTGAATTAAAGAGCTGTCTGTAATCACATTATATTCCTACTTTCATTCTTAGTTTCTGCTACTATAGATCAGATGGCATTTTGGCATATTTTTTTCATCCTCTTTGTTCTGCCAGTTAAGAGGACTTTGCTTTATCTTTGCATAAACTTAACCTTTAAAACAGAAAAGTTTCTAGTTAGTCACTTTTCTGGCTATCTTCTTTCTAACTTTTGTTAAGTGGTCATCCAAAGGTCAGCAAAAAAGCATAAGACAGGAAAGAAATCTAGTCCGTTTTAGTTATATATGTGCTTGGTTCACTTACCTTTCTGAAATACTTAACATCTGTATTAATTATCTTCTCAGCTTAAGAACAAGTTGGTTAAAATAGTATCTGGAACAAGAAAGAAGATCAATAATGAGAATACATTCTTCTGACTAGTAGTGGGAAAAGATAAGAATACATAAAGCACAGCAAGATTTTTACAACAAGCAAAATGAGGCCCTTCAGTGACCAGCAATCCCTTAGGGCATCTCTGTACATGCTTAAAATGAAAGTGTGGACGGTTCTGTTGATGATATTTTTCAACTCCTTTCTAATAAACAGTTAAATTTTCTTTCTCATCTGAAATGAGGTTGTAATGTACTGTTAGCCAAACTGGATACTGCAGTGAGTTCAATTCGACAAGTAGATGAAAGTTTCTTCAGCTGTACTTGTAAAAAAAACTAGGTAGTTTGCAGATCCAGTCCCTATGACCCTTGCTGTTCTTTGCATATCATCTCTTGACTTCAGTAAGCTCCATCAGAATACGTTTTTTTTTTTTATCAGGGTTTGGAAACCCAGTTCTGATACACTCATCTCAAGACTTTTGCCATTAATTGAAGAGATGTTGAAGAGTCACTTTTCTGGAATTCAGACATGTCTACTGTCATACGTTAAGCAGGAGACTTATTTATTTGACTACCATCTAATGATTCCTCAGTGCTGTCCCTGTCTTTCACACATTTACAACGCTGGAGGTAGTTGCAGAACATCTGGCTTCACTAGTCCATGCCCTGGGAGGCACTTGCTTCATCTGTGAAGTGCAAAACAGATGCATGTTGTATGGAGGGTTATAGTGCACAATGAGGCCCCAGCTCTATGGTCTGCGGTCATGGAGAAGGAAACCTCAGTACTGTGTTGTAGGCTACTGAGAATGGCAACAGGACCATACACTTCACCCATAATTGTGCTGTGTAATAGGACTGTATTCTCAATTGACCTTGGTGGACAGCACATTCCCAATTGCAACCTTAAGAAGGCCCATTTATTGCTGTGTTACCTAACTTTAATCACTTATATTAAGCAATACAGTCTCCTACCAATGGGTAAAAACATGTGTGGACCCTGGCTAAGATCAGACTGCAGTAACAGATTCTTTCATTCTTTCTATACTAGGCTATTTTTAATGGTGGAATATGATGGAAAATGGATTTTACCTCCTTGTATAACTTTGTCTCTGCTGCCCTGGCACTTGAATCACTGTTGGGATAGCAGTTGACTTGCAGAGTGCCTTGAATAACAAGTGGCTCTCTGAGGACTAATGAATTGTTCAGGAAAATGGGGCGAGTGTGTGTGTGCGTTTGTGTGCGTGTAAAAGAGAGAAAGAGAGAGAGAATAGGGGATGGGTGATGAAAAAAATCAAAGACAGAAGGACAGCAGAAGTATATGGGGTGGAAAGAGTTGAAGGACCTGACACAAGTGGATAGGTGTCCAGATGACATCTCTATAAGGGGAAATATTGGCCAAAGTCCCAACCCCTTCTCTGCATTCAGTCACGATTGAGTGTTGAATTTCTTTCTTGAGAAGCATTCACAGATATGTAGTAAAGCAATGATAACTTGCAGGTACAGTTTATTTTAGAATACTGGAATTGGGAATATCTCACATGGCCCACATGTACAAAGCCCACTGGGACCACACAGACACCTTTGTGCTTCCCCATACTCTTGGATGAGGCGATAGTAACATACCTCTTGTTCCGAATCCAAGTGTCAGATCTCTCATTCCAGCAACAAATGACCAGCAGGTCACACCACTGTTACTGGCATAGGACATACCATCACAGACACTTCACCAAATAAGAGAAAATACTGGGGAGAGACATGAAACTCATGCTACCTTTTTCAAGCACCAAGCACAAGTGTTGTTCAAAAAATGTAGCAGACCTGTGCTGTGAGGACTTGGAGGCATCACTGCTAAGGCAGGTCTTAGACATAAAAGGATAGGAGAAAAGTGTCAGTCACAAATAAGATTAGAATACTGAGATTGCTAGAACCTGGGCCACTGCTTACACTGAATTGATGTGTCTCATCCCTGGGGCCAAAACATATATCTGGGAAACAAACTCTAATTACTCTGCCATTCAGTAGCCTTGCCATTCCCCAAAATATACCTCACCTCAGTGCCCCTATGTCATTCTTTCTCTCTGATGTTAGCACAAGAGCCCTCCTACTTTTCTCAGGAGTCCTGTCATAATTCTAGACAGATCACAGGCAATGTCATATCCAATTGATGTTTCATAAGCACCAGACTCAACACCAACAAAATGGTACCACATTAAGAGAGTTCAGTGAGTCCTCCAAGTGTGCAGCACCACTACGTAGCTGTCAACAGATACGCCAGTCACAGTCTAGCTGATGGCCTGATGATTTTTTGTCGTGATCTGTCTGTTGGGTTGGACCCACCTTCTCTTGGATGTAGGCCTAGCATTCCTCTGTAAATTTAAAAAGAAAGGATTGGGGTGGTTTTGTAATCCTGTATAGCATAATATATCAAATGTAAGGTTTTTTTCCTACTAAACTGCTGTCTTCTCTGGTCTGTTGTATTTTGCAGGAGCATCCATCACTTGGGCAGCTTTCTGAAAAGCTGATTGACAATAACATCAATGTTATTTTCGCAGTTCAAGGAAGCCAGTTTCATTGGTATAAAGTAGGTTAGAAACCTGATTTTTTTTCCCCTGATTTTAAAAGAATATTTATATTAAAAATAAAAACTTTGCATAAATGATTGTATTTTTCATAGGATCTATTACCACTGTTGCCTGGTACTGTTGCAAGACAGATAGAATCACAAGCAGCAAATCTCAATGATTTGGTGGTAGAAGCCTATCAGGTATGGTCAGAATGACAATGTTATATAATGTATTTGTATAAGGATTTTTCACCTTTAGTAATGTAGAGCCTGAAACTGGAATTTTCATGGATACCTGGAAGGGTCTTGACTCCTATTCAGAAAAGTAAGGAGCCTATCCTCATGGACTTTTCTGAATGTCCAGGTTGATAGGTGACACTATCTCATGATGGCTGTCAAATTTCCAGACTGTTGGGTTCTCAAAGCCAAGAGTTAGCACTCCTTTCTTTAGTAAGGATGCTCCAAAATATGCTGTTTGATTCTCTGCACTTTTGTCATGTTACTTCACAGAAATGTCTGACTTACTTATTTGTATTTTGGCATCTCAGATCTGTAGTTAAGGACCATACACCACTGTCTAGACACCAAATAAATTTGGAGAAAAAAAGGCGCTCCAGTGCCTAGAGAGTTTTACAGTGCAATTCTTAGAAAACAGACAGCAGGTGGGAATTTGCAAGGAGGTAGTTAGACAACAGTGAATACCGTGAAAAGCAGCATTTATGACTCAAGTTTCTGAGGCACTGCAGTGAATGAGAGTTTTGATTGGGATCTGAGAGAGAGCAATGGAAATAGCTTTGTGAATTTTTACATGGAATTCTTCACAAGTGAAAGTAATAGGATGGAAGAGAATATAAAGTCATCTATTCCTTTGATTAGGAGGTTGAATGCTGTCAAGGTATGCAAGTTACATAAAAGTTGAGAAATTCATTACAAAGTTATATGCAAGATATCAATGTGTATCACATCATTTTTAATTACTAGGACTTGGGAGAATGATATTAGCTGATATCCGTTGTACTAGGCTATCCATCTAAATTAGGCTGTTGATTGCTTTCAGCACATCTGATATAATGAAGAGCCCAGCCCCATGTCTCTTAGTACTCAGTAGTGTGTGTTCGTGCAGATTTTTCTCACTGTCATGTTGGAAACATTGTGCAGTTGCCAAAGACAGTCAAAAGCACAGGAAGGTTAGGTAGAATGAAATTGCAGTGAAGTTCTCTGGTGTTGTATTTTCTCTTATAAAATCAAAAAATCTCATTCTGAGTATAGAAGTTTTCAGGAAATTATGAAATGCTACTGGCTCAGTTTTTTGAAGATCATGGTCCTTTTGCATGTTATAGGATAAATGCATTATTTCTTGTTAAACCACCACTTTTACACTGTCCATCCTAAATTGTATCCCAGTTTCTAGAGGACAATTCAGGGCAAACATTCAAGGAAAGGAAATGAAAATTTACAAAATAATTACTTAATTATATAGAAGATTCTTTGGGACTTTCCTGCTTTGGCCACCCACTCTTTGCTCTTGCCTTATTTTCATTTTTTAGACATCATCTTCCTTCTCATCCCAAATTTTGTTGAATTTGATACTTTGATTTTTTTTTTCATGGTTTTAGTGCCCTGTAATTTGCAAATACAAGATTAACTGGGCTTGAATGTTTTGCTCTTTTGAAAGCAAAAGTACTTATATAAGAAAATAAATTTAATGTTGATGTTAGAAGATAGTGGGCCTCTTGCACTTTTGTTCTAAGCAGGGAAACCTATTGGCTTAGTTGCGGAAAACCCTGGCTGAAAATCCCTGGCTAAAAAGCCAAAGATGAGTCACTACTTTTCAAAAAGTCATTAAGATAAACATGTGTTCAGACTCATGTAATTAAATTTCCATTTGTAAAAGTAAAAATATCCCACTAAACTGATTTTTTTTTTTATTCTAAAATGTAAGGAATTTTAGTAATCTCTTTGCATGATTTTCAGCTCATCAGCTTGTACAACCAGCTTGAATAAATTTGTAAGAGGTCAAGGAATAACATTTCGCTCATAATTAGTAAGCTGGATTTTAGAGGACACAGCAAATATTATTCACAGAGTTTTCATTATTTTATGTTGTAAAAAGCCCTAGTGGGAATCAACCACTTGTTGATTTATACAGTCTTAGTTTTTACCTGAATAAATCACTAAGAATAATCCCTGTAGCCTTTAGATCTCCTTGAGGTTTGTTCAGAGGAAACTTTTGCAAGGTAGATGCAAAATATCAGAAGTTTAAAGTATCAAGTCAATCAGGAATCTTTTCTGCTGGTTAAGAATAGCTGTACTATTATACATATAATTGTACATTGTACATAGAATTGTACATTATATTGTTGTAATACTACAGTATTTACTGTTTCATTTTAAATGTATGGCTAAAGGACAGTATTGCCTCCCAAACAATAACCAGTTTTTGTTACACATGGTTTTTAGAATAGGTTTTCAAATTAACAAAAATACGGTCCCCAAATCACTTAAAACAGCTGAAAATGTTTATATGTGGAAAACATAATTTCAGAATTACCAGTTCACTTGTGTATATTTGGAATATTACTGGGTCTTTATATGGGAAACAATAGCTGAATTCATTCCTTTATTCAGACAGACAAGCTTTCTTCATTTTTAATCAGGCATAGTAGCAGTACTTGGTGTTAGTCGCTAATGCACATTATATGTTGAGAAGCAATGCGACTAAAAGTTGTTTTTCTGTTGCAGAAACTAATCTCTGAAGTGAAAATTCAAGTGGATAACCAGATCCAAGATCTTAATTTCAATATCACTGCAATCTGTCCTGATGGAAGTAAAAAAACAGGCATGGAAGGATGTAAAAATGTGGGATATAATGAAGAAGTATGTTGAGATTTCTCATTCTTTAAGGAACTCAAATACTTTTTTTTTTCTCTTTGGTTGGTTTTCAGTGGTGTGAAATCTTATAAGGATTTATTTCATCTGAAAATGGATTTTTGTGATTTATGGTCACAGACTATTATTCTCTGGTTCTATTTTTCATGAATCTTATTTTAATTCTCACTAATCTCACAGAACTAAGACTCAAAGCTTTGCCCAAAAGCTAATGTCCATTAAAACTATCCTCCGTAGTCCATCACCAGACACAATGGTCATGTTCATTGTGATGAGATTTGTATTTTAAGAGGTTGAAAGATAATCACCCAGTGGAAAAGAATCTTTGAAACTCTTGCTCCTTGCATTGTATGAGACTCCATCTTTGACTGTCTTATGAAGTAGTCTTCTATGTAGACAATTAGTGTATTTTCTAAATAAAATTCATAAAATGCTTTATCCCTATCTGGGCCAATGCCACCTACTGAGTGAAGCTGGTTTTAAAACTGGAGCATCACACCAAGAAAATGCAGGGGAAGATAATGTCTGGTTAATATAAAGAACGTGGTTTTCTTCCCAGAACAACTTCTCTGTGCCTCGATATATTTATTTGATTGCTTGGACTAGCAGAGTAACTGGTTTTGCCTGCCAGGAAGAGGTCTATGTTTCTGGAGTGCAGGGTCAAGGAGCTTTTTCCTTCTTTCTGTGTACACGTGGCTCAGCTGATGTGATGTTATTTGTGCCTATCTGTAGAAACAACCTCACAAATCAGTAGATTAAATGTGTGAATTTTGAATATGTTAATTTAAATGTATTTTATACTTTTCTAAATTTGTCTGCATGATTTGCTGCTGTTTGGCTCATATAGTTTAAGGAGATTTGCTATGGTTTTTTTTCTTAATTCATCTTTTCTACAGTGTTGTGTCCTGTGCAAGTCATAAGAAATAGGACTGGAATTTGTTCTGTTTAATGAAAAGAAAAATATTTATATCTGTTTCTTTTTAATAAAAAGCCAAGCCAGTTGACTGTAAAAGATTACATGTGGTCCTAAAGCTAACAGCAGTTGAAAATGAGCCATTCTCAAGAGAGAAATTTATTTTTAACCGTAAATCCTCCTTTCAGTATTTGTTTACAGGCAAAATGCTTTTCCTTAATTCTCTCATTCTTTTCTTTGTCTAATCCTTCTTCCTTCCTTCTCTTACCAAAACACAAAAGTATATTATATTCTGAAAGAGTCCTACGGCCTCTTTAGGGGTTGCAAAACTAAGTTTGGCTATTAGTGAGTGTCAGTATTCACATTGTCATAACTGTATAGTTGTAATATGTTTAATCTTTCTGCTACTGTGTTCAGACCAGCAAAATTTCATGGTTTGTGTGCAAGATATTATTTGCCCTTCCCTCCCATTTTCTGGCCATTCCTCCAGTACTGTGTTGCACATGAAGATTGTGTTTTCTAGCAGGGTTCTGTGTTGAATAAAAAGGACATTCTCTAGCTGCAGGCTTTCCTCCCCACATGATGTGCACCTGCCATATGAATTAGTGCATAGCCACACTTTTGCCCTGTAACCTAATGGAGGAAGTCTGATGCACAGAGATTCTAGGGCAGCTGAGAGGTGTGTGTACAGGGACGTGTCTTTGCAAAAAGAAGAAAAGGAAGTGACAAAACCTTTATGTACACTTGATACTACAGTTAACGAAGTGCACGCCTTTCTGCGCAACAGTCTTCTAGTGTTGTTCATGTATGCTGCCACAGCCCGGCTCATCACAAAGATGCCACTGTCAAACAAGAGGTTGGCTAATCTAGTGTGGGGGTGCAGCGGGAGGGGGAGAAGACTGTGAGAAATGAATGGTCTTAGTCTTTGCGGATAGTTTCAACCTCTTCTGTAATCAGTTCCTACATTTCCATATCTGCTGTTTGATTTGGAAATCTTTGTTCTTAGTTGATAAAGAGTAGAGTGAAAATACTCACTTCCCTTTGGCTCCCTTATCACCTTTTTTTTCTTTTTTTTCTTTTTTTTTCCTTGGTTATGTTTGCTCTGTGAGGAGTCTAAGAAAATTAGTTTTCAGTCAACAGGCTAAAAAGCTGTAGTGAGAAGATCCTTTCAAAAGCCTACCAGTCCAAAAAAATCCCTCAAAACAAACAAAAAAACCCRAAGTGCCAAATACAAAGACTGCTCTGCAGTGAATGTATTACAGACGTCAAAGATGTCAAAGAGTTTTGGTAGTGATCGATGCTAGCTTGATGGGAGTTGCCTAGAGCACCAAAATCATCTGGCATCCCATGCCAGAACAGCAGAAAGCTAAGGGGGTTGGTGGCAGTAGCTGTGGAAGGGGGATGTGACTAGGGAATAGGCACTGGATTCACCCAGAGCAGCACTTGCTATGCCCAAGCTGCAGCGAGAGCAGCAAGGACAGCTAATTCCAGTACTCTTGATTCCCATTTGGACCTTTCACCCCATGACCTCTTCTTCTTACTCTCTAAGTGACAAAAGCTCAGTGGCAAAAATAAGCTGCTGCTAAGGCCCGAGCCATTTCTCTGTTTTAGTAGAAGTCCAAAGAACTGTCCTAAAAATCTGGTGTCTTTTGCATTGGCACAGTTTGTTTCTGCAACAGGAACATTCATTACAGATTCCCTTTATTAAGGGTATCTCTGCTTCAGTGTGTGTATTGTCTTGTACGATCTAGTCCCAATTCTGATCAGAGTGTTTCTATACTATAGACATAATAGACATGTTAAATAAAACCAGGATAATGATAATGATAATTCTGTGAGTATTTAAGTTGTGCTTAACTTGTCTTCTGCAGCCATGCCTCCTTAACATGAAATGTGGACTGCTATCATTCTTTTACTCTTAGGGTTTTAACTGTATTTGTGATGCTTGCAATTACTAATATGCCGCCGTGTATTTTGTCCTTACTACCTAGTACACATACATACATAATGTAAAATTCTGATTTACTTATGTGTTAAAAATGTTAAGCAATTTATAGGAGATAATAATGATGTAAAATCTGTATTTCTTCTTAGGTGCTTTTCAATGTCTCAGTTACAATGACAGGATGTCATACAACTGGAGGAAGAAAATATGTGATACTTAAGCCTATTGGTTTCAATGAAACCACCATCATTAATGTACATAAAAACTGTGCCTGTCAGTGTGGAGACAGTGCAAGGCACGAAAGGGTTTGTGCTGATGAAACTTCTCCTGATGGTGAACAATCCCATTGCAGTGACACTAACTGTAATTCCAGCAGAGATACATTTTCTTCTGAGAGGTGCAGACGACAGCAGGAACAGCCCATCTGCAGTGGTCGAGGAGACTGCATAGATGGAAAATGTTTCTGTTACAAAAACAAGCTGGGCAAGGTGTATGGCAAGTACTGTGAAATGGATGATTTTTCCTGCCCATATCACCATGGAAACCTGTGTTCTGGTAAGCTGCAGAATTTAAGTCTGTGTTTTGTTTTTGTTTTGTTTTGTTTTGTTTCTCAAACTTGTATTATATACATTATACAGCTGAAAACAGCGATATAAGGCTGCCAAGCGCAAGATTTCTTTTACAAAATCACGCTTCTGGGCTTTCTTCTAAACTTTGGCACTACATTTTAGGAGTTTTACTGAGATTGTTTCTAACTTTAGCCATTTCAACACTTAAGTCTCAAACTTCTTCAAAGGTAACAATACTGATATCTTGGGTAAGACAGTTATATTATTCCAGAAAATAAGTTGATGCATTTCAGTCTAATTGGGAACATAAGATACTAGGAGATTATGAGGAACCCTAACTTCCAAATGAGGTTCTGATTTTTTAACATCCTAAATCAGCCTTATCAGAGATAGATTAACACTTGATTTCAAATACTAAAATATATGTTAACACTGTCCAGAATACCTGCTCCAAGTAATAGACAGTATAAGTGGCACATAAACAAGGAGAGTTATTAGAAATCCATATTCCTTTTGTGGCCCACTTCCTATTCATAAACAAAAGCATGCAAATGAAAACTGTGTGTGAAACAAGCACAAAACATGTACTTTTCAGTTAATATTACTAAGGAAAATTGGGACTGAATCAGCATCATTACTATATTTCTACCATAATATATATTTTTTTTTTCTTTTGGAAGTAATTTTTTAAAGTATTTTAAAATCTGTACTGCTATCCTGCATCACTGTATTTACCAGGGAGTAAATTGGGGAACAGATTTTTTAGCTACAGTAGGATAAATTTAGAGTAATGCTATTGACCTTAGTAGAGTTGTTTTGGTTTTGCTCTGCTTGTGACTACAAACTTTGCCTAGAAGGAAGAGAAATAATGTTACATAATCCTTTAAATACTTCATTACAGCACAAAGAGTTTGTGTTCTCACTCTTCTCCCCCGCCCCCAACTAGGTTTGCAAATTTAATATTTCTTAACATAAGCAGACCTTTCAAATTTATAAACTGCCAAAGCCTGATATGTGGTGCTTGGGTCAGAAGAAGAGGAAGGGGGAGTCTGTGCATAAGATGTACTGGAAATTCTCATGCATGATGTAGTCCTGCCTAGTGGAAACACAAGGGGAACGTGCGCCACAGCGTCACAGCTAAGCAATGTGCCTCTCAGTGGGATGGTTGTCAGCGCAGAGACTATCTGTGCGATGTCCTATGAGCCTCTTCCTCTTCCTCTCCAGCCAAAAAAGGAGGTGGCCTACACTTTGGCTTCACTCCTGTTTAGGGGATCCTATGTGTTAGATGCAACTGTCTATCTGCAGCTGGCCTGTGAATCCCTGGAGCACAAAAAAGACCATCACACTGTGTGTGAAATTTGGATACTGCCAAGGCATAGTGGAGGTCTCATGAGGTTTGCTAGATCCACATGTGCTTTATGTGCTGTTTCTGTATTTCCTGAAGGTGCTTTCCCACCCTGTGAAAAATGTGTATAAACATTATCAGTTTGTCACTTGTACACCTGCTTAAATGTAGTACAACATGGAAAACATACGGACTTTGCCCTAAAGCTCCCACTGCTTTGCCTGGAAAAATATAGAGGCCTCCAGGGATTTTTCATAGCCTTTGAACCCTTGAGGCTGTGCACTTTAAATTCATATTAAACAAGCTACATTTCATAAATACAACACATCCACTTAAGCAGTTCAGTCTTTTTTCCTTTAGAATGGTAGAAAGGTATTGTTATAATGCATGTTCCTGAGAAGAAAAAAAAAAATCCAAACCGGCATGCACACATGAACCTGAAACTCCTTCCTCCTCAAATCCTGTAGTTTATTTGAATTGAATGCTTTCTTGCTGAAGAGGAGAACTTTGTTTAGTTTGCTTGAAGACTGTTTTCCTGATAGTTGTGTAATTTTTAATCCCTGCTGCTTTAAGGCAAGGGCAACTGGGAAAATTCTAGTAAAACATTTTATGATGAGATAAGATAACAGCTTTTGCTCAAATTAGCAACAAACAGCAAGCATAAATATGTGTCATTCTGGAAATTTCAAATGGTAACACTTAAAAACTTATTAGCAAGCCAAAGTCTAAGTTAGCTCTGTTAGCTAAGTTACCTTAAGACTCTAGCAATAATGATACAAATGTATGCATTTAAAAATTGACTTTCTGTATTTCCATAAAAGCATATGATTTAAGATTATCTCATGTTGCAGGTAATGGTGAATGCGAAGCTGGTAAATGTAAATGCTTTGCTGGCTGGGAAGGTGACCGTTGTCAGTGTTCATCACAATCAGCAAAACACTGCCTGAATTCAAAGGGCCAGGTTTGCAGTGGAAGAGGAATTTGTGTATGTGGAAGGTGTGAATGCACTGATCCAAGAAGCTTTGGCCGTTTGTGTGAATATTGCTCTACTTGTAACAGTGCCTGTGAAGAAAACTGGTATGTTTCTTGCACTAGACTTGACTTTTTGACTATATACTGTTCAAAGAGAAGAAATATTCCTGCTGGGCTAAATGCATGCTGTATTTCTTAGATGTTTAGCCTGTGTGAAATTGAAACAGAATTCCTACTTGAGAGTTTTTTCTTTATATTTGAGGGGTTTGCACTAGCAATTAAGAGAGTTGCATGTCCACATGTATTCACCAATCTGTGTTCAACTTTAAGCTTTCTACAGTTAAAAGGAGGTGTGTCTTAGGAAGATGGCTTTTTAATATTATAGTCTTATCATATGTATTAAAAGATGGTTCTTTATGCAAAATCCTCTGGGTCAGAAATAAAGCTCATAACTTTGGAGTTTTAAAGGTGGACACTAGATCCTACTCTTGTATGCTACAAAGTCCAAAAGTATTTTCCGTGTTTGTTTTTGCATACAGGTCATCCATGATTCCACTCCTTGTGCTCCCTAAATAAAGCAAGGAGCTTTGGAACAAGAGTGGTGCCTGCTCATTGCCACTCTCATGGGTCAGCAGAGCAGACCTGGTCTCACTCAGAGAACAACATTGTCTGTTACTCAGTTTCAAACCATTTGGTCTTTGCTGTGCTAGTTTTAAAATACATAATTTTTCTTTATCCCTGCCCAGGAAGGGGCAATGTGGAGACAGAAGTCAGCAGCCAGAGAAGTTCAGGCTGCTCTGTCGGTGGCCCACTGATGGGTGCTGATTTAAAGAGCACATGAAACACTCTTCCTGGGCACATTTCTTCTAGGCCCTCCTGTGACAGCACATAATCTTCTGAACCCCACTGTGATCAAGAAGGTGACAGATCATCTTTTAGTTGGAAAGGGAAGCATGATCAAAATTGAATTATTTGTTAATACTCAGTTGAATTAAAGTTCATCTGGTAAATATACTTGGGAAGAAAAGCTCGACCAGGTCTAAAAAGGTGACTGCTAAGACTTCACTAGATAAAATGCAATTAGGCTTGCTGGCTCAGACTTGTTCAAAGTCACTGTGAAATATGTGCCCTAAGTAAATTCAGAAGATGGCATAGTTTCATTAAAAATTCAGTCAAGGCTTTCTCAATATCATTTGTAATGTCCATCTTCTGCAGAGCTATAAGGTGAAACTGGTAAGACTGAGCCTTATAGATGAGAGAGAGCCCTAGGACTGAACTGGAGGCTGACAGTTAAAGAAAGGGTGCGTTCTTAGCTACACCCGCTGAAAAACACACATCATAAAATGCAGAGCAGGGGCTAGATGAAGGTGGCTTGAAGCCAAAGATATCTGTGTTATTTTACTACTTTTCACCAATTGGTTTTGAGAAGCATCACAGGGAGAAATGCTGAGAGAGACATCACATTTCAGAAAAAAAAAGTAAATGTCGCAATGTTTTACTAACAAAAGGAAAACACTATGTGCAAATGATACTTCAGCCTATTGATATAATCTTTTCAAGGGAAGTGCAGATAAAGACAAGGGTTTTTAAATATATTTTTCTTTTACAGGAATTGTGTTCAGTGCCATCGTCCTAACAATGCATCTCAAGTTCTACTTGACCAGTGTAAAACCTCGTGCACTTACATGTTGCATTATATTGACCAAACTTCAGGTATGTGATATTTTCAAGCTAATTTTAGTAAGAGAGGAAAATCTGTCAGGATTAATATTAGAATTCACCACTGTTTTTCAAAAGTATGTCAGTATTATTACAATAACAAAGAAAGCAGGAAAAAGAATAAAACCATTCTTAGCTTCAGGGAAAGTGAAGAGTAAATAAAAACAGGAAATATGATTGGCAAGCATTGCTTCATCAGATTTCCCAGCTCCTTGAGAAGTCACATCTAATAATAATGAATCCTGCCGGAGTAATGCTTAAAGAAATATTTATAAAAATCTATTAAGGCATCTGTATGTTTTATTACTTTGGATATGTTTACATTATTTGACATTACCAGAAACAAAGAATAATAAAGTAGAATGCTTACCTCACTTTCAGTAATGTTTAAATATGCTTTTCAAGTACACACAACTGTGCATTTATGAGAGCTGTGAAAGAATAAAATCATTTGTAAATCTTAATCAGGTCCAGACCGCAACAAAAATGTAGGTATATGGTTACTTTTTGTCAGTTAACGTTTTTGTATGATGTTTTTTTTTTTACAGAAGCTCATAAATGATAATACTTATTGAGAATACAAATCTCATGACCTTAGTATTAATTAGAGTAAAGCCTATTGTGTGAGAGAGGTGGTCAGTGAAGAGAGCACTAGACAAGGAATCAAGAAAACATGTTCTCTTCCATACTATGCTTGTGATTTGCTCTATAACTTTGTGAAAATTGAACTATCTTGGCCCCTTACTTCTATAACAATTTGTTTTCCCTTTTTCAGCTGTAAACTCATAGTTTTAGAGATAATTTATGGTGGCTGCCATAATGAAGCCTTAATCTTAGTTCTATAGATTAAAGGATTAATAGTGTTTGATATTCTTTCTACAGCTCATCTTAATTGGAATTGCATTTCTTGAAATGTACTACCTTGAAAGCCTGTGTATGGCAACATGAGTTATATTCCCTTAACTTTTATCAGGACCTTGTTACATTTAAGTTGACATGAAACATAATTTAGATTTTAGTTAATTTAAATTAAATGCAGTTTAAATTTTAGTTAATTTGCTAAATTAATGTGCAGTGAGAAATACAAAAGTGTTTTAGGGCTGTGCCTATTCCATATTTTAGGCTTTACACTTGTGTTTTCCTTTTGTTGCAGAATGTTTCTCTGGACGAAGCTACTTTAGAATCTTTTCCATAATCTTTATAGTTACATTTCTGATTGGGTTGCTTACTGTACTTATTATCAGGCAGATAATTCTGCAGTGGAATAGCAATAAAATTAAGTCTTCAGCTGATTACAGAGTATCTACAACAAAGAAGGTAATTGATTTCAGAGCCATCATATTCAGTAATTTTTTCTTGCACATAAAAGTTAGCTAATTGTTGATAAAAATTGTATCTTCTCCTTCAAGGATAAGATGTTTTTGCCTACTGTTTGTACAAGAACAGTAACATACAGACGTGACAAACCAGAAGAAATAAATATCGACATCAGCAAGTTACGATTAAACGAAACTTTCAAGTGTGAATTCTGAAGACAGTGTGTTTTCTGCAAATGTCTATTTCCATCATTTTCTACTTTTAAAAGTTACCTTTTGTACTCTGTAAGAGTCTTGACTGTTGCTGTTTCGTTTTGTGTCATGCATTTTGTTGAATACCGTAACAAAGTGACATGTAAGCATAGTCACATAATGTGACTATGTTTGAAACTATAGCTGCTGTATTTTTTTTGAAAGAGAAATGTGCATTACTACTGTTCCGGAACATTAGTGTTGATGTAGCACTTTAATGTATTCTAATTTATTTAGTTATGGCATAGAATGTAGATATGAACAGGTCTGACAAAGCACTGATCTCACTCTACATGTAGCTAGTACTGATATGCTCTGTGGGAATGGACAAAAACTGTGACTGAACTATTAATATTGCTGTATATTGTGACAGTAGATGAAACTTCAAATACTCTTAAATAGAGTAAATGGTACTTTTATAGTTCTCTCAGTTGACTAAATTCCATTGATTTGTTTGTTTTAGCCTCTTAGCTTTTCCTCATTACTAAATAAAAATGACTGGATTAAATGAGTGCTTAGTTACACTGATGTGTGTATAGTTGTGTGTATGTGTAGATACATACATATACCTACATACGCATGCACACATACAGATAAATATGTATATAATACAATTTTTAATCTATACATGATAGTGTCACTTATAGTTTCTATCTGATAGAATAATTTTTAGCTTTTTACTTGTTTCAAAATAAAAACTTCTATAGAAATTTTAAGATATGTGAAAACTGAGTGCATACAGAAGATGAGAGAGTTCCTCTTACCGGCAGCATAATCTACAGAGTAATCACTGCTGGCTAACTTCACCTCTAGAGTTAGCAGCATCAATTCTATTACAATCAAATAAATTACACCAGAGCTGTGTTTGGCTTGCTAGCTACATGTCAGTGTTTTACGAAATAAGGGCTTTGTTCTTTTTGAATGTCAGACATAAGTCTGATTTTCCACATGTGCTCTTTTTTCTATGTAAAATTAGTTGACAGGATTAGTTTTCTTGAATACTTACTTAACCACTTCAATTTTTGTGACTGTGCATTGAGAAATGTGTCCAGTGTGGTATGAAAAAGTATCTGCAATTCAAAAGAAGGTGCAGAACATAGGAGTCTCTTTTCTCAAGAGAACATGTTAGTTGACTTCATAAATGTAGGATCAAATTCTGCCTTCAGAAATGAGCAAAAACTCTTCTAAACACGGTGGGACCAATATAAGCTTATCTGAGAGCAGAATTTAAGCTACAAGGTCAGCCAGAAACCTTTTCTTACCCTGAAGCAGGCTGTAGTGCTGCAAGACATGTTATTGCCATATGCTGTTTGGAAGGGTCAACTAACAGTGTGATTTACTTATTTTATGCTGCCAAAACCATAGGAATTATTATCAACCTTTCTGAAATATGCACTAACATCTAGCTGGCAAAAAAATCATCTCAGAAGACAGTATGCAGTATATTATTTTAGCAGTACTAATTACTGATGCTAAATATTGATCTGTACTTGTTACAGGTAAGAGTCACAGAAACATCTTTATATGCAGTTTCTACAAATGTATAAGAATATTACTATTTCCTATTCTGTACTTTTTCCGTACTGTAAATTTCCACTGAAATCTGAGGAGTATACATGCAAAAAGGTGACAGGATGTAGAACAGATGATGAGTGTTATACAAGGGTTCACAGTGAATTACTTGGGCCAAGGATCAAATGAGGGATTAAGAAAAATAATACAGAGACAGTGGGCTTTCCACTGAATTGTCCTAAAAGCTTTAGATTTTAGAGTTTGTTTTTAAAAATTTTATAAACTGCACCATTAAATGTTTCTGAAGTAGTCTTCACAGTAAAACCTGAGCTTCTTACCACATGGTTAAAGGTGTCTCATTTAAGGAAAAGGGGAATTCCTTACACAAACTCTGATTTCAGTGATAGCCTCGCTATCATGTTATTTATAGATTAATTCTATATGAAGAATTATTCTTTAATGTATCAGCTCTATTTTAAACTTTATTTTATTTTTAAAACGGAACAGCATAGAACAATTTTCTTCCTATGGAAATTAACAGACTCCAGACCATTGGTTCCAGTGGGATTAAGATAAACTATCTGTAAGAGATTACTTAATATTGTCCTTGTCACAATTAGTATTTTTAAGTGAGCAGAAAACAGGGTGCCTGGTTATCTGTTTAGCATAACAACAACAACAAAAATATTAAAAGCTCAACTGAAAATATGTGAATGTTTAACAAAAGATGTAGTTATGTTCTTAAAACAATGGGATACCATTTTTTAACAAAAAGGATTCCTCAGAATCATGTATCTCATAGCCCTTAGACCATTTAGTGAAGTGATAGCTATTGTTTTTCTTTAAAATTATTTTTCACTGTTAGAGTTAAATTGTGGGGGTGGGGGGGGGATGGAGCTGTGTTTGTTGTGGGAGGAAGATTTGAGTCGTAACACTTTATCTTTCAGACACATCACGTTGCTACTACTTTTCTTCTGTAGCACTGTGTTGGTGTTCCAGTGCTGCCTGCGAAGCGGCACGGCCAGTAGTTTGTTATCAGAACACCTGCCTGTACATTTAATACGTGCTGGTAAATGGAGCAGGCTTACAGGACAAACTGCGCTGTAAGCTGCTTGCTGTCCTGAGTTGTTGGGGCTTTTTTTCTTTTTTTTTTTCAAAAAAAAGGAAAAGGAAAGGAAAGAAAAGAAAAAGGCAGGGGGTGGGGGAGATTCTTGCATCTCCCTCATTGCTCTGCTGTATTGTGGAGGGGGTGATGAGTGGGCTAGTGAGAAAGAATAAGCTGCTGCTAATGTGACAGGTCAAGGCTTTTAGAAGGCCCATGGGGAGCTTATACAGAGCAGAATCCTTGGGAGAAGCTTTGTTTCTATGGATGGAATCTCTCCATGAGAAACTGTGGCTTTGCTTGGTACTTGTTTCTCTCTGCCTTTGACCATGTTTTTCAGAAGAGCTGCTGCAGGAGATGAATAGCCCAACAAAAACCTCACTATTTAGGGAGCTGTGTTCCCTCAGCACATGACCTTAAATGAGAAAGCAGCCTGTAATTCACAAGGAATTTGCTCAGCAATTGCAGAATGACTGTGCTTCCTATAGTGCTTAATATGGGAGATATTACAGACAAATTAGTTCATATTAGTTTTCAATGTATTGTGCGTCAAAGATGCTCATAAAAACAGAGGGTGGGGGAATCTAGCCTCAGAACAGAATGCTCTAAATTTCTTAAATAAAACTTTTTATACTAGGCTCCTACAAAAAATGAAAAAAAATAAAAGAATAATTTGACCGCATGCCTATACCCAAAAATATACCACCATACAGTGTGATACTTCATCATTGGTTTGGTGGGGGTTTTTTTTTTTTTGGGGGGGGGGGGTTAGATTTTTCATCCCATAAGCAGAACATTTACATGACTCTTCATAGCAGATTTGTTAATGGTAAAAATTGCAGGTATAATTTTCTAATTCTAATTCCAATTTTTTTTACATTTAACTGTCTGTTTGTATAACATTTCAGAAATGGCACATGTTCATACAATTAAAAAAATGTGCTTTGTGGTTCAGATTTTTAAAAAGACACAGAACTGAAGAAATACTATGAACTGATTATATCTAAGCACCATGGACACATGAAAAACCACTACTGATGGGTGTGGGAAAATAGCTGGTTCATCTAGAAAACGTGCACATGGTATGCAAGGAATTTTCATTGTGCCCAGCTGAAATTCCCTTACATTCACAAGCAATGTTGAAAGTGGACCTTAAAAAGGAAGGACATTTGTATAGGCATAGTTTACATTTTACCCATTATTTTCAAATAGATTCATTTTTTCCTCTCTATGGTGTCATGAAAATCTGCTATGTGAAGTATTCTTCAGACTGCATTGGAAGAAATAGTTTTCCCAGTCTGATCAAATATAATATTTGCTTTTTGCTTCGTGTACATACATAAGTGCACGTGTTGCAAACTGTGGGAGTGAAGCAGCTTCAGGCAACCCTTAGTCCTGGAAGCAGCCACCAGGACTGGTGATGCCCAAGACTGAGAGAGGTACAAGGACCTACTGCTGCCTTTGCAGGAACCTGGAGAGCGATGGCATCTTAAGCAGGCATAATACATCCTAGAGTGTATCCTAGGTAGCATCCTTAAAGAGCTTACGCTCCGAGGCCTTATTCTCTATTTGTCAGGGCAGGAGGCCTGTTGAAAGCAGGCTGGTTTGGCAGAGGTGATGCCTTGTCTATCCCAGGTGCTTAGCCAACCATTGGAAATGCATTTTGTGCAGTCCGTATTTCTCAGATACGCAGGCTTTTTGCATCTTTTCTGCTCATTGACTCCCCCCCCTTCCCCAGGCTCTGCACCGGCCATAAGCAATGTGAGCTGTAGCTGAGAAAAGGCACTTCTCATAGATGAACCTGCTTGGAATTTTACTGGAACATACCAAGGGATGGAAGCTTAGGGAACTGTTTCCTAATTACTTAGAATATGGTAAATCAATGCTGAATGAAACTTACTCTGGTCTAATTATAAATGAAATGTAGTTACAGTGTTCTTGCAGTGCATTGGAAATGGAGATTTATGTGGTAAGCAGGAACAGAGCAGTTAGGTAAGAAGAACACTACTTTTTAATCATGATCTTGACACTGCTCAATAGACAGACCTCTTATGGATATTATAGAGAACTGAAATTCATGAAGAGGAAAAAAGGTTAAAATTAGTTAACATAAATAAATTTCCATAGTGAGCCAAATCAGTGGGGTTTCAATGAGTGCAAGCCCGCTTTGAATGATTGGTCTTTCTGGAAAAAAAAATAAATTAAGACATTCTTAAGCTTTAGAAATGCTGTGGTGGATTGCATGTTCTTTTTGTTTTCTTTTCTGTACACACTCTTGAAAAAGGTACCTACTTATTAAAAAAAAAACTAAAATGTCTGGCACTTGTTAAAAAAATGTATTCAACACGGATCTTAAAGTTTCATCCTGATATCTGTCTTGTTTTGGGGCTGTTTCAGTTATATTTTGAAGGGAGAGGATAAAAGAAGATTCATTTGGGAAGGCATTAGTGTTGGATGAATCCACTGTGCTAACATCTTTTTCATTTTTACCTAATACTGCTTCAAAAAACAAAGCTACTTTAACGTGTCTTATTTAGCAACGGTGTGACAACTATTAATAATACTACATATATTGTTTTTAACTTTCTATTTAACATATAGTACCTTTTGTAAAAAAATATATGCAGATAAATAATGTTTCTCTAGATTTTATGCATAGAGAATGTTAGTAAGGGAAGAGGTTTTAAATAAATGTATAACTTCTTACTATTCTCTTCCCTTTTTAAATGATACTTTTAAATCACTACTTTTGTTTGTCTGGAAATATACTGAATATTTTATTATTTAAAATAGTATACGTTTATAGCTGTTTATTAATTTTGGTTGACTACTAACTTCTATTTTGATATTTATTAATGACTTGACACTGTAGCATATTGAGATGTTTATTTTTCTATCAGAGCTGTAACAACTATGACATGGCATTATTTTAATGCAACATCATTGTACTTGCTCTCTAAAAAATAAAATCAATATTTAATCCATGTGGAGTTTTCATATTTTTAATGCTTAGTATATCTGTGATAACTTAAGAAAGAGATGTTGGCCTCTTTTTAATAATATCAAGCTGTTTCATTAAAGTGTGTAAATATGTCCACAAGAGAAAGTATATGATTACAGTGGTTTTAAAGTGAAGTAAGACTATCAGGAGAGATGAATCAAAACATGAAAAAGTACCATGTTTATCAGATGTAGGTAAGCAGATGAATGCATGTTCAGGACAAACTTTGAAAATGTGGGAAGAAATAGGCTAGCAGTGAGCACTTTGGAAGCACAGCTGCTTTGCTTTGTGCTACCCAATTGACACATTAATGCACCTTGTAGGGGACAAGAAGATCCTTTTTATAGAAATATTCTGTGAATTAATATGTAGTTACAGTATCCTTTCTTCTGCTTTGCTCTGACTGTGCGGTAGAGGAGCTAGTGCTCTGGGAATGGGTGAATTTCTGAGCAGATACCTTATCTGTGCCACCTACTGCAACCCTATGTTGCTTTATGAGTACTGGTGGAAATGCATCGGTAAATTGGGAAGGTGCTTGCATTCTCTTCTTGTGTAGAATCAGTCATAGCAGTTGCTTTACAAAAAAATGCCATGAAATTTCTCATGAAGAGGACTTCACAAGTGCTAAGTGTCAGGACATTCACAGTTTGTGCTTTAAGAACACGATGCATCACTAAGAGACGGCTGTGGCACTAGGAACATGCCCCACTTCTGAACTCCCAAATGACATCACTGGTAATGCTAGCTATTGAACTCTGTGGTGCAGAGGAAAGTTCATGTTTTTAACATGATCTAGTTTTTGCTCTGGGGATGAGAGTTAGAAGCAAGTGACAACTGACGTGTGTGCAGTCATTAGGTCACTTAGTCTCCAGGACTTGCCAGTAAAATAGAAAAACCTAGGAAAAGAGGTACATCAAAACTAGAAAGGAAAAATAAACACATACTATGGCAACAGCCTATGCATCTTTATTGCTTTTTCTGTCAAAACAAGGAACATAATCTCAGTATATGGCTGAAGAGATTACAGCTGAGAAATGTCCTTTCACAGAGACAAGAGATCCATAAATACTCACCGTCACACAGAACAAGCACATACATCCAGTGCCACTAACTAAGAAATGCACATTTTTTCATGAAAGCTCTTTGTAGAGGGAACGTTAATGTTTTCACCACCTCAAGGTAAACATAAACCCAGATTTGAATTTCAGACATATAGTTTAAGCATGTAACTTGAGCTACAGACATAGAGCTTCTTTTCGGCCAGTTGATATGTAATCTTGAAGAAGTCAGTGTTAACATTAACCGTAAGTCCCTATAAACAGTGATCCTGGCACCAAGCTATGTTGCATACCCTATATGTTGTGGAATGATGGTAAGTGAGCTGTATGAAGTCTTCCTTTATTCACAAAGGCAAGTGCAGGGTCCTGCACCTAGGGAGGAATAACCCCATGCACCAGTACAGGTTGGGGGTTGACCTGCTGGAAAGCAGCTCTGCCGAGAAGGACCTGGGAGTGCTAGTGGACACCGAGTTAAGCATGTGTCAGCAATGTGCCCTTGTGGCCAAGAAGGCCAATGGTATCCTGGGGTGCATCAGGAAGAGTGTTGCCAGCAGGTCAAGGGAGGTGATTCTCCCCCTCAGCCCTGGTGAGGCCACATCTGGAGTACTGCGTCCAGTTCTGGGCTCCCCAGTACAAGAGGGATGTGGCACTACTGGAGCAAGTCCAGCGAAGGGCTACAAAGATGATTAGGGGACTGGAACATCTCTCTTATGAGGAAAGGCTGAGGGAGCTGGGCCTGTTTAGCTTGGAGAAGAGAAGGCTGAGAGGAGATCTTATCAACGTGTACAAGTATCTGAAGGGAGGGAGTCGAGAGGATGGGACCAGACTCTTTTCAGTGGTGCCGAGCGACAGGACGCGAGGCAATGGGCACAAACTGAAACACAGACACTTCCATCTGAACATGAGGAAAAACTTTTTCACTGTGAGGGTGACAGAGCACTGGAACAGGTTGCCCCGAGAGGTTGTGGAGTCTCCTTCTCTGGAGATATTCAAAACGCACCTGGATGCAATCCTGTGCAACGTGCTCTAGGTGTCCCTGCTTGAGCAGGGGGGTTGGACTAGACGATCTCCAGAGGTCCCTTCCAACCTCAGCGATTCTGTGATTCTGTGATTCTGTGATTCCTATGGCCTAAAATCTGGTTATTAAAACATGCCTATATACTTTAATATGTCTAGGCAATGAGGTATTTTGGCACTATCCAGTGATGTCTTGTATTGAACCAATTTTCATTCACTTCCACGAAGTTGTCAAGTGAGGGCACAACAATGCCCTAATTTGTCTCTGATGTAATGCAGGCAATATTTTATTGCAGATACCATTAACAAGAAAAAGTCTTGCTGCTCAAGCTCTCAGAAGAGGAAAGAAACCTAAGTTACAACCTTTAAAGCCAGAAGAGGAAAAATCCAGATTTCAGCCACTTTTTTGACAGCAGTCATGTAGGTGAACGCTATTATAGAATTTTTCTCCCTGCATGATTCCCCTTGTGTTGGGTGCAGAATTTGATCTGATATACAGAGAGGATGGGAGGAGAAAGGTTTGGCATTGGGAACCATTGTGCATGAACTATCTGCTCAGCACAGTGGTTTGTGTGAAGATCTGAATATGCATGATGACAACCAAAAAGTGATTATTAGAATTAGGAATAAAGACTTTGTTAACAGGCTGATCTTAACTAGTAAAGTGTTAATCTGAAAAGTGGGTGGTTTCCTTTCCTTCCAGGTCTACAATAATGACAAGAATCTTGGAAATACACTCCTGCTACCCTGGATTTAAAACAAAACTGTTTAAGTGTACTGTATGAATTAAATAAAAAATCCAGTTTTACAGAAACCTAAACGATCTGAAGCTGTGTTTGGAGCAATGGTATCATTAGTGTGGCGCTGGGGCTTCTGACTGCTCAGTGTTTTGCTCACTAGTTTTGATGTTGATCCAAATTCTGATTGTTCAGTATTCACATTATCTAGACATAGGCTGCAAGTCATATTTATTAGGGCTAGAGAGCAGTCAACACTATCAACTCCTGGCCTTTCACCCTAAGGAAACCATGGCGGGTGGCAGAAATTTCTTCCTTTTTTGCAAACCATTCTGTCATCTACTTAGCCCAGAGCATAATGTGGCCTCTAATTGTTTTTTTGGCCTTGTACTGCATGATTCATGAAGAACAGTTACTGTTTAATAAAGACAATGTGAATGCAAGTTGATAAAACTAAATGATTAACCACAAAAACATAATGCTGCCAAATTATGTCACATTATGCTTACTGAAAACAGTGTATGTGGTGTGTTTCATCCAGCTTTGCAGCTTGACAAGTCCTCCTTTTTGACTCCTAACCAAAATTACATCCTAAGCCTCTGTTTTATGCTTCTGAAATCTAGACAGCCCAGGACCTGTCCCTCATTGGGGTTCCAGTGCTCTCAGAACTGCTTGCAGGAGCAGCCCTTCCCACAGATCAATTTCTCACTCCTTAGCCTGTGAACATAGCCATAACTCATTCCTTCTGAAAGCATTACTGAAGGTACAAAATATGTGGTTTGACTGTTAAGGAGACAGGGGACATGTCAGTTGACAGGTTTTGCACAGAATTTTCAGACATTCCTTTGCTTTACTTAACGGACAAAGCAGGGGTTTTAAAGACTTCTAAAACTTAAACACAGGGCTCTTAACCTAGATCATTGGTGTCTTCAGAAGTGTTTAAGAAGGTGAACAGCTTGTGGTTTGTCTTCTGACCTTGAATCATTCTGCAGCTGCCCCCAGGCTCCTGTGCAAAAAAAGCTAGCTAAAAATAAACATTTCCCATCTGTCTCAGCTCCTTGTGCATTTCTCCATATCTAAATTGGGCTATTGGAGATTTCTCCCCCTGTGCCTTCTTGGAAAATTGCAGACACTGAATCAGAGGACTACCTCAGCAAACAGCTGATTTATTCTGAAAAGAACTTTTTTTATTTTTCGGTGCACAGGAACAAGTTCAAGAAAAGCTGGTAGAGCAAAGCTAAGCAGTGAATCTCCCAGCCTTGTCAGATGCAGCCAGCAGTCACATTCCTCTGGCCCTTTCCAATATTAAGAAGTCAGAGTTATTTCTTGGTGAACTAGCCAATCCTTAAACACCCACAGGGATTCTCCAGCTCTAAATCTGGACCTCTCACAGCTTCTGCAATGTGTATGCAACATACAACAAAGGCACATTTCCCTTCAAGTACCATCATTTTGATGACAACTTTTATTATTTGTAAATACTTCTCTATGTATATTTTTATGTGTGTGAGTGAGTCAGTGAGTGGGAATATTTCATCCAAATTACCTTTTCTTCAGTATCAAAGAGTCTATTACATATTGCTAAGTAGCCTGACAGAGGCCAAGCTATATCACTTACTTTTTTTACATTTAAAATAATTGCTCTCCTACTTTCTCATGCATAGCTGGATCTTCCTTTAAAAATTCCTATACATTTTCAAGTTTCTCTTGCTGTGTAGGCTGCTATCACAGCAAAACCACTACTTGAAGTGTTGTCCAAAATCCATCTCCTTGAGAGATGAGTTGCACTTTCCTGTTTATCGTTTTTGTCTGCTGTCCTGCATATTAAACCTAAATCACAGAAGACAGACGCAGCATCTTCGCAGTGTATTCTTGGTTCATGACCAGGTTCTAATCATGATGTTACAGAGAATAAACGAATATGTCTTTAGCCAATTTATTGCTCGTGCCTTTTTTTAAAAAGGAACCAATCAAAAGAAAGAAAAGATAATGGCTCATGTGTCAGGTCATTTTGCAAATCAACAAAAAGTGACATTCTCAGAAGGGAGATTCATTGTCGTATGACAGAGTTTTTTGCTACCTAGAATGAAAGTCAGTTAGAACAATTTCCAGGCAAGAAATAGAAACCTGTAGTTTCAACACTTTTGTCTGAGGTTTGAGTCTTTAGAGTTGCTGGGCCCTTGCAGTTCAGCTGAAGACCATTATAGGCAAACACAATGAGCACCTTTGAGTATCAAGTTCTTAAACTCCCCTTTGAGAACAGGCATAACAGGTTCAGAAAGCTGGTGTTTGTAACACATTTTGTATCCCTCCACTGAAAAACTGATATTTATCTTACAGGACATATTTGGCAAGCCAAAAAATAAGAAGCTTTATTTATTATTTTAGCTGATGTTCCCTCTTGGCTCAAAAAGAATTTATTCAAGCAACCATTGTAGAGTATTCTTATATTTTGTATTTATCCCCTTTTCACTCACCAGGAACAGAGTTTGGATTTGAACGACCTGAACATAATGCAATGTGGAATTCACTGGGCTAGCTTTTCCTGAAAGAGTTTTCCTTACCTAGTTAGCTGTTTTCTGCTAAGTGTGTTAATGAAAAATGTACTTGATTTTTTGTGAAAAAATGAATATTTAACAAACGGCTCCCAACATCACTTGAAATATCTTGAAGGCAAGTGTGTTACTGAACTTAATTACTATCATCTAAGCAATTTGATACGTTCAGTGACTTAATTTATACTGAATTTAAATGCTTTTACCTTGCCAAATTTTACTCCCTACTTGTTCAGTGCCCAGTTACTACTCCTTGTATAAGGCAATGCAGGTGCTTGCCAACAAAGTGAAGTCTGCAATGTTCTTTGAACTAGTGAGATAAGGGAACTAATCTTGAGCAAGCTTTGGCAAAGACAACTATTATAATTTCGTTATGATTACAACACCTGGATTATTGCAGTTTTACGCAATTAAAATTGCATAAAATATGCAATTTTATTTATTATAAAATTCATAGTTGAATTTATAATCCAGCTACTCCTAAAGTCACCAGTATCACCAGTATATATCCGAAATCTTGCTAATTCTAAGGATTATTGTTCCATGGGTAATTTACTGGAAGAGTCTTTTTTTTTTTTTTAATTAAAGGCTTTTGAGATGTCCCTTGGAGCAGTATTTTTCAAGTATTAACATTAGTTTGTTTATAACAATATATTTCACTTTCCCATGATGCCCTCCTATAAGTCCCTAAAATAAGATTTCATTTACAGTATTCACAAGGAAGGTCAGAGGCACTGTGCCATACATTAGAGATACATAAGTGACATGAGCTGAACCATGTCCTTACAAGAGTACTTAACTTTTTAAACCACTGCTTTGTGAGAACAGCCAGCTTGTTTCAGACCTAGGGTCCATCTAGTCCAGTGTAGCTATCTCCAACAGTGGAGCAAATGGATGCCATGGAAAAAATAAGACCAGCACAATTGTACAATACTTTCAAGTTTCCCCAAGCCTCCAATCATTTTCAGCTCAGGGAATTTCCTAAATCTGATTAGTTTGTTTAATCAGTAACTCTCTCTTCCAAGTACTTGCCCTTGAACGCACTTTTTTTTCCTTTTTTTTTTTTTTTTTTTTTTTTTTCCATCAAGGTTACAACAGCTGCATAAAGAATTACCTCCTCTGATTTTGTACCTGGCTCTTTGCTTGGTGGCCCCTAGTTCCTGTGTTCAAATAAAGTGGACATTGAGCCCTATCAACTGTGTTCTGTAGAGCTTGTCAGACCTACCCAAGTCATCTTTTCCAGATTGAAGAGTCCAAGTTTACACGGTCATTCTTCATAGCAAAGCCTTTCCCTATCTTTGATCATCTTCACTGCCCCTTTTCCAGCACTTTCCTATCCTTGGTATTCTCCTTTCCTTCCTTTAGGATGAGGAACTAGAGCTATATAGAGGATTCAAAATGTAGATGGACGATCTATTTACATAGGGATATACAGATTTTTTTTCCTCCTATTCCTTTTATAATAGATCCTAACTCTAGTTTGATTAACTGCCTTAGCACTCAGCTGATATTTTTGTGGAACTATCATAACACCATGATCTCTGGCCAAAGTAAGAACAGGAAGTAATAGGACCCAATCCTTTATTTTCCTCATTTAGCCCTGAAATTTCAATCTGTGTTGCTTGTAGTGGTGATTAGGTTGGTAATTTTATTGTAAGCTCCTTTTAATTTATTGCAGTATTCCATGGAATTTTCTCCTTCTTTCCTGTATTTTAATATACTGATATTACAGTAGGCTACTAATGAAAGCCTTCATTTGATAGAGTTTTCATGTCTTTCTTGTTAATAGATGTCTCACACTGAATCATGCACCTTTCTTAGCTCCAAAACCAGAGAATGAAGGAAAGGTGATCACTCACAACCCTCTTGATTTTACATTCTAGCAGTTTGATTCACCTTTGGTTCAAGCAGAAACCCTCTCTCCTTTACAGGCTTTCTTTGGTCTGCAAATAAGCAGTTCCTACTGAGTCAGAAATCTTCTGCCAGATACCATCCTTTCTCTCCAGTCCTGCACAAGATACAGCAAATATTTTAGAGAAAGTTACTATCAAAGTCTTGGTCTCCAGCTTTTTCCTCAGAGCAAAAAAAGGTTTTGTCTCCAGAATTTCATATGTTCCCTCCTCTGTATGTAGTTTATGTTCACCTGAATAGTAACTAGAAGCTCCAACCCATGGTTTCTGAGGTTTACCGCCTTTGCACCAAGTAGACAAACAGTATGATTCTCCCTAGGCACAAGCCCCAGCCATCTGTTTGCTGGATGACAGCATCTTCCACATCTATATCCAGCCACTTCCTTTTTGCTGGACATCCTAACTCCAGAAGGATACCTCCAATAAGTGATGGTACATAGCCATAACCCAGCTGAGAGAATCTTGTTGCTGCAGTCATGGTTCCCTTCACTAGGCAATATGACATTCCTGGATATCTCCTCTGTCAGCCTAGTTCTCAGCAGAAGTAGGCTGCTCTTTTTGAAAACTAAACTGCTCAGCAATGTAAGGTGTCCTTGATGAACATCTCCATAATCCTGATTTCCTCTGGGCCAGTTGTCCCACCCTGAATATTCAGAAATATCCATACACTTGCTGGTTTCTCCATAGGGTAAGTACTCACATAAGTCTCCCTCTCTCCCTGCAAGAAAAGTACTTCTTCTAGAGCTTTCCCTTCCTTTTACCTTTCAGAATAGATGCAAGAGAAACTTCTAAAGCTGTCTTTTTTGCCAGCTGGTCCTTCTTCTATTAATCTCCCTAGGCACAAAAAGCAAAGACCAGCCAACCTCTTCTGCTACTACCTCTCCGCTAGAGCTAAAAATCTAGTCCAGTCACTTCTCAGATCCTCCTTACTCCATGATAGAATTGTCCTTAGCTGAGGAACACATCATTGCCTTGTCTCTGGCTTTATACCTGTGGCTCGGTGACCTCCTTGCACTCACAGACCAGCCCCACCCCCCAGACACTTCCCTGACAGGGTTGCTCTCCCTTAATAGCCTTGATTGGCTACCTGGGAAATCATGATTGTACTCCTAGGCTTTGTTCAAAGCCTAAAGCTCTGAACTTCTGCCACTTAAAAATGTTGGCAGAGATTTCTCCAACTTTTGGCATGGCACAGGCCCAAATCCACTCCTGTGTTTGAATCCCAAGAAGTGGAAAATTTTATAAAAAGAAAAGACTCTTAGGATTGCTCTGACAGTAAGGCTCAGCACCACAGAAATCTATTTTGAGATTTTCCATAGCATTGACCTCTAAGAGCTTTTCTACACGCAGGTGTTTATTTCAATTAAGGTAGACATCTTGACAGGCTGGAGGAACAAGCCAACAGGAACCTCATGAAATTCAACAAGGACAAGTGCCAGGTCCAGCACCTGGGGCAGACTAATGCATAGTACTGATCCAGGCTGGGGACTGGCTGGCTGGGAAGCTGCTCCACTGAAAAGGACCTGAGGGTGTTGGTGGCAGGGAGCTGAACATGACCCAGGAGGGTCCCCTGGCAGCAAAAGAATGCCAACAGCATCTGGGGCTGTGTTAACAGGAGGAAAGCCAGTAGCTCGATGAAAGTGATTATCCCTCTCTAATCCTTAGATGACATCTAGAATACTGCATTTGGGTTTGGGGACTTGCAAGACAAGAAAGACATTGATAAACTGGAGTGAATTCAACAGAGGGCCCTCAAGGTGAACAGATGCTGGAGCACTTGCCCAGTAAGGAGAGGCTGAGGGATCTGGGCTTGTTCAGCCTGGAGAAGAGACAGCTTTGGGGGAACCTACCAGCAGTCTGGCAGTGACTACACGGAGGTTATCAAGAACACAGAGCCAAGCTCTTCACTATGGTGCATGGTGGGGTAGTGTGAGATAATGCACGTTAATTGAAACTGGAGATTCAGACTGGATATAAGGAAAAAAGAATCATTTTGAGGGTAATCAAGGTTGCTCAGAGAGACTGTGGGATCTCTGTTCTTCAATGCTCTCAGGGCCCAACTGGCCAAATCCCTGAGCAACCTGGTCCAATGCAGTGTCGACCCTGCTTTAAGCAGGGTGGTTGCACTACAGGCCCTGTGAGGTTCCTTCCAACCTGAATAGATCAGTGAGTCTGTGATAAATATGGAGTCTGGTTAACCCCAAAGGGGACATTGTTGTTCCAGCATGAGACCATCCCCTTCTGTATTACCTATGTTTCTTTCCAGAGGCCTGCTATATGCAAGTGATCAACAGTACTGCTAGCAATAGTTTACTAAGGATCTGTTGGGAAGAAAAAAACTGCAATTTTCAAACTTCTGCAAAAAGCAGACAGCTCTTCTTTAGTTGAAGAAATAGCTATATAAGGAAATTCAATACACTGAAATTTATAGCATATGTTGATTTTTTAATGTGTATTTCTCATCTGGCTATGGGAGAGTTTTGCCATCTAAAACAAGGGACCATATTCTGCTCTGAGGCATATACAAATCCCCTTAGTTTCAATGGGAATTGCATACACATAGCTGAGGGCATGGTTTGGCCCATGTTCAATATTCTCCTAAAAGCTAGCCAGCCTTCTTCCTGCCTTTTTTTTCTTGTAGTATGCATCTTTTTTCTTTCCAAAGGTTCTGATGTCATTTCTGTTGCTGCAATTACAGAATTCATCTACTTTAGTGGGAATATCTTTGAAGTCTAATTAGATTTCTTGAGAAAGACCTTGGGTAATCTGAAATACAACTCCACAAGATCACTTCAGGCCAAAAGTGTCACACAGCACCATTAGACCAAATATTACGCAACTGCTCCGTAACTCGTGTTCTCTTGCCACCCATGAGCTGGGTTTGAAAAGCTTGTGGAATATATATGACGTATCAGAGAAGTGCCAAATATTCTTCATATAGTCCATACTCACATTGAATATGGAAAATGTCCCTTTTTGTGATCTTTCCTTCCCATATTAAGCTAAAGTTTGTCTGTTACACAAGAGTGATATCACTGATGTCAACAAAGTTGCAAAGCATAACTTGGTTCATTGTAATTTATAAATACTAGGAAGGCTACTTTAATTTATAGGGAATTTAAAGGGGATTTATTGCAGATGTACGAGAAACATCATAACAGACTGATGTCCACCGTGTGTCATCAAAGCATAGAGTACCAGAGTGGAAAATTTTCTATATAGGGTCAACACTGGCCAGAAGTGGAGACTACCACAAGGCATAAGGAAGTAACAACACTGGACAAAATGCTCTTAGGTCTTCTCTGTCTGGGACCAGATCCACAGACAGGATAGCTCCTGTGACTTTCCCAAGGAAAGCCTCGCATGTATCTGAGATCTGTTCTGATACCAGTGGTTCAAGGCCAGGTACAGGCTGCACCAACAGAACTAACAAGATAAAACAAAATAAACACAGCTGTAGTCTATGCTCTTTTTTAAGATATGCATAAATGATTATGCAGAATTGTTCACACACTTGAAAATCAATCTTACAGCCTTTCTGAACTAGTACAGGTCTTGTCTGTCTGTCATGGTGTTTACGGTGGGTCTGAAAACAGATGTGATTTGCCCTTGGAGGCAAGGAAGGAGTTCAGGGACAGGAGGGGCTGAGACTACACGTGTACATGACCCTACTTTAATCAAGTAGCCCATCACAAGGTACACAAGAAAATACTGGGGAGTGGGGAGAGATGCTACATCCTATTTCATGGCATCTTATAACTTTCCTCATGCCCAATGTATAAGTGCCTCTGCTTTGCAATGCAGAAGGAATCCCATCTTGGACTGTTTGGGTTTTTTTTACATTACAGTGATATTGTGTTTACAGCGACAATATTTTCTGCCCAGAAGAACCCAATGTGTATTTACAAACTTTGTGTTAAAATTTGCTCTTAGTAACTTGCTGTTAAGCCCTAGTTACTCCGTCTTCAGTGGAATAATGATAGCAAAGCTTGCGTCAGGCTTGTCCCAAGAAATGACTGTATCCAATTGCTGAGCATAGCCACCTTCTTGTTGAAACGCTATAGCTGTTTAATGCCAGTTAACACTCCACTGAGCTTTAGGAGAAGGTGCTATAAAGAAAGTCCTACCTGATTGGAATTGCAGAAAGAATTTAATTAGCCAGAATGTAATGGCACACACTGAACTACAGCTGACACACCAGTTTTAACAGCCCTACAGCTGAGGAGAGCACCAAGGCGTCTTGGCACAGGGGGTAAGTATTTGGGATTTTTCCTGTCCCCTCAGCATGTCCCCCACAACTCTGATAGGGGCCAGGGTGCCAGCTACCCCAGTGCCACTTCCCACCAAAGCCTCAATTTCTTTGGAGGTTTCTCACTGAGGCACTGAGCAAGCATGACCCTAATAACACGTTATGAGATCATAACCCGGGGTTGTATGGTCATAAGCCATTACTAACATGCACTGAACAGACTAGGAAAAAACAGTTTCGTTTTTCCATGTAAAGACCTTGAAACAGATACAATAGACACCATAAAATGGGTATGCGTGTTGCTCAAGGTCATAGAGAAAATTTTTTTTCTTTTTTTTTCATTTTTGCTGTTTTTTCCCCCCCTCTGGGCTTCTATAATATTGCCTAAACTATTGTGATGTAGCAGTTACATTTTTCTTATTAAATTGGAATCCTAAGGGGAAAATTCTTCTCTCAAATTTCTGAGGTGAAAACAACTTCATGGATGCCTGTAACTGAAGGGAGCCCTTAGCTGCTGACTGATAGTTTATAAAAAAGTAGACTTTGGCAGGAAAAAGTGTAATTATGAGAAAGCTTAATCCACTGTAGAATATTGTATTGCATTTTAGACTCAAATTGCAGGCTCCAAGCTATTTTAAATATTAAACAGAAGAATATAACAAAGAGATGCTATAAACAAGGTAAAATGTAATACCACTCACTATAACTTTAGACAAGAAAGACATTCTAATACTACAACAGTGAAGGTATTTTGATTTCATTGACAACAGTACTAAATGCATTTTTTATTATTATTAATGGTTTTATTTTCCTGCAAAAAGATGGGCTGACTGACAATCTAAAGTGAGACTAGGCTAATGTTGATGTTTTGAAAAAAAGAAATGAGTGAAGTTTGGATACCTCAATTTAATGTTTAATGTTAATTTCCCATATTTTGCAATAAAAATGTCAAGAATGTGGTGAAGTTTTACTGAGTTTTACTTAACTCATGTATCTGTGCCTTCTTTGATGTTGTGGTGTTGCTTTTTAACTTAATTAACAAGGAAAAAGGTAGAAGTCCAAGATTAAGATACAAACTCAGTGTATTCTAAAAATATGCATTACTAGCTTGATTTGTAAGAGATGTATTTCTATGGCTCCAATAAAGTGTTCTTTAAAAGAAAGTCTAAAACCATACATATTCCTTCAATCTTTCTTGAAATTCAAGATGTAATATAGTATACGCGTGTAGGAACTGGCTCTAAGAAAAAAGTGAGCTACAATTAACTTTGCAATGGTTAAAGTTAAAATGAAACAGAACTACTTTCAGTTGCTTTATAGGTTATATAATTATGGAAACACAACTCATTAACTTATTGTCTTGTATTTTCCCACATTTTCAAGGATGGGTTTAGCAGCCGCATTTGAAAAAAAAAGTTTATTACTTTGCAAGTATTCCTGGCTAATGGGCCAACGTATACTTCCTTGGGCAGGGTCTGCAAATGTGAGACCTAGACAGATGACCAGTAACCTGCATCTTTATCAGCAGGTAATGGTGATGGCAAATCACGTGCCTGCAGTCCATGATATTTGCTTTCTTTAATTAATGTGAACATAAAAGGAATTTCAAGAATCCCAGGTGAGATACCTGGAGCTGGGATGGTATTTCTTAAAAACAAACAAGCAAAACACTTCTTTTTCATAATCTGAACTCTTGTGTAGGACTCTCCCTTATGCTTTAATTCTGCAGTAGGTTAGTTACTAGCCTGGGAACGATGGATACAAACCACTCATGCCATCCTGAAACTGGTATTCTTTGTATTAGCAAGGTGCAGGTTCTGGTGTTTAAGTTGTTCACTTTTCATCAAAATAATAAAAGAGATGGGTGAAATCTGGCATGTCTTAAGCCAATAGCATATCACTTATGTCAACAGCACCATGCTGTCACCCAAGGTTTACAATAAACTCCGTCAATGTTGCAGCCCCATAAGACTGCCCCATTAAGGACAGCTCATACTGGTTTCTTCTGCACTATTGTGTCACTGGTGTCAGAAGAGCCCTTGCTCCCCAGGCTAAGATGTAGACATAACACAGACAGGTCATTTTGGCACTGTAGGAAAGCCAATAATAGTGTGCCATGAGCAAGACTGTTTCCCTGCCTAGGGAGACACTTGGCTTCTTTCAGACTGTAATGTGGGTGCAAACCAATAACACGTGCAGTTTGGGTGACCAGGAGAATACAACATCAGAGCAAAAAATGAAAGACACCAGCATGTCAGTACAAACTCCCTATAGATGATGTATTACCTCCCCACACAACAATCACACATTTGAGTTTTCAGATAAGAGTTTAGCATACCAAGAAAAAGGAAGACTCGCCCTGCCAAATATATTGCCCAGTATTTCTGTTTTATGACATATTCCAATTCTTAGTCTGTAGTCATAGTCCATTTCTTACGTAACTGCAGGAGACCTTCTAGCAGACTCATGGCAGTGAAAGTTACATTCAACCATTACTTTTTCAACAGGTAATAACTCTGATAGTTAAAGAAAAACAAACTATTAAAACATTAAACAGCCAGATTCATCCAAGCAGTATTCTAATGTTACTCTAAAGTAAATGCCATTTATAAAATTGGAGTTGTGCCATAATGAATCAGGCCCCAAAACTATGCATTGTAAACAGATGGTTGTAACTCATTATAAATTTTAATTCACATAAAGGGATCTGTTGCTGTTTGTGGTTTTGTGGCATCAGCAAAGCTCTGAGAATAAATTAGAGACCTACAGTATATTTATTCTATGTGCTCTATTCTCTTGACAATTGTTTTAAAATTCTTTATGAGAAATAAGCACTAAATGTGCAGAAAGGAAGGCTTTTATCCTCAAAGCTTTAATTTCAGAGACACCAAAAACTTCTGATTTTGGCTGTGGATTCAGTAGGTCCAAATAGTTCCACATGTATTTTTAATTCAATACAAAATATCTTTGTTACTTACACCACAGGAGCACCCAAAATCCTGGTTATTCACTCATGTTGCTGTGAGCAATACAAGCCACAAACAAAAAGACAGCTCCCTCAAGGAGGGTCCATCTAAGTCAGAATGGTCTGTTTGGGGCACTACGGACTGGGGCATTTTGTGGGTGGCCTTTTTAACTTGCTTTCTTCCCCACTTTTTACAGGGGCCATTTGATAAGTCAGGATGGGGATGAGATCAGTGTCGTAGTGCCTCCAGAAAGCAGCAGCTGCCACCCCCATACCTGAGGGGTTCTCCTCCTTTGCAGCAGCCTTCCCTGAGGGCCAGTGCTGGCCAGTAGGCAGCAGGAACAGGTCTTGGGGGACAATTAGGATCCTGAACTAATTTGCCTTCTATAGGAGATCCAGATTGCACATGAGTTATTAGTGGTGTGCCACTATTTCTCTTTTTCTTACAGAAAAACAATCTCTTCCTTTATGGTAATGCCTTGGATATGTGTAGGAGTCTTTGGTAGTATTCAGTACATGCATTTTTTCAGTTTTATCCAGTGGTTTTGGGTCTCAAGGGTACCACTCTTCTTCCTCATCAAGGGGATCCCTCCTCCACACATGAACTGGTCAGCTATTAGCTATTCATACAAATATTGTTTATTCTTCTGTTTTTGAATTATGCCTATTAAAGAATTTGCTTTGCTGCAAGAGTGGAGTCTCTGGGATTCTGAGCTGGCCACGTGCCATGGTTTCCACATGTAAACTCTTTGAGCTACTCTCACTCTTTCCATAGCTGCTTTCTGCTTCTACAGCTTTCATGGGTATAACTATTTACTTATTTCCTCCTTTTTTTCAGTGTCTGTCTGAAATTAGGCATCTGATTGTGCCTTTAAAGATTTTAAAGCAAAAAAAAAAAAAGAAGAAGAAGCAGCATGAACAGTGGAATCGATGAAGTCTGGTTTCCTGCAGATTAGCATTCTCCATTCACCTAAACCCTCCCCTTATTTCCCTGATAATCCCAGCATGCTCTCTCATGTCCCTTTTGGTTTGGTTGAGCAGGTCAGAGGTAGAAGCAATGCATGTACTCACTCACAGACTAGTGTGTTGACAAGCCAGCAACAGCTGGCTTTTGGAAAGGCTAACCGGACACTGTTGTTTCCTTGTCTTCTTCTGTACCCACGCACCATTTTATTCCTCCCAACACTGGGAGAAACTTCATAAATTTAAGAATTTCATCCTGCTGACATCTTCC
This sequence comes from Apteryx rowi, assembly GCF_003343035.1. Classification (NCBI taxonomy): domain Eukaryota; kingdom Metazoa; phylum Chordata; class Aves; order Apterygiformes; family Apterygidae; genus Apteryx; species Apteryx rowi. The sequence continues at coordinate 78,564 of NW_020450715.1, forward strand.
AGAAATTATTGCAGGCAAGCAGCCAAGTGACAAATGATGTGATCGTGCAAATCTCTCTTTCTCTCTCTCCTTTTCTTATTTTTTAGGAAACCACAATAAAAGTTACATCAGCAGTTCTTAAGCTTTATTCCTTGTTTGGTCTGGGCAAACAATGGTGCCCACCCACGTTGCAGCACTCACTGGGCTTACATCTGCCCATGAAATAATAATCAAAATCTCAGCTGAAAATTAAAATGAGTCCTGAGAAGAGGTCCAATATGAGTAATCGGCTGCTAGTAAAGCCTATTAGAAGGACACTGTTGAAGTGTAGTTGTATTACCATGGTTGAATATCAGCCTTATATGACCGTTCTTTTCTTGAAATACAAGAATTCAGCCAGCAACGCATGTCACAGAAAGCTAACATCATATGTCATAGCTTTCCATGCCGTAAGTTATATCTTTCCTATTTTTCCTCAAAAGAGGAGAAAAAATGTGGATCCAAATAAAGTCATGAAGAAAAAAAAAATCAAGTAAATAAAATGTTATACTTGACATTATGAAACAGAGGCCTTAAAACAAACTGGGCAGTCAGGTTCCCAACAACTCAACTGAGAAATTACAGTAATTCAGTAATTCCCATGTGACCACTGTTTAGACCTATTAGTTTTAATGTGTTTTTAAAACAATAATTATTTGATCAAGAAGTCTAATTTCTTTTTAACTAACTTGAAGACAGTGGAAATGCATAACATAAATGAAAGAAAAGTTTGTCATTGTGACAATTACTCAAATAATTGCTTTGTTTGATCTATTAAAGTAGTGGTGTTTGCAGGCTGTTATAAACTGTGCAATAACACATTGTACTTCCTACTTGCTGCATGACTTTGATTTTGTACTCGTGTTTATTACACTATGCAAGATAACTACTTCATACCCCAACTAAGTTAGTTATTCACTTGCATCTAGTGAAAAAAAAAAAAAAAACAGTTTTGCAATAGTTAAATAGAGCAACTGTGCCATCCAGTGGCTAGCTCAGTTAACTCCTCTGTTCTCTTTCCATATGATTATTTGGGTATTTCTTGTTTCCTATATAAAAATATGTAATTATCATAATTTAAAATGTTAATTCCATTACGATATCCCATTAATACATGTAATTAAAAAAATAATTCTATTCACAAGTTTCTTCTAATATGCTGCTCAAAACAAGGACCCAAAAGAGAAGAAAGATGTTCTGTATATCCTTCTACATCAATTAGAGGTAACTTACAGGTTACTACACATCCAATAATCAAATGTCATGTCATTAATGAGTAGTCCAATCCGTTTGAAATAAAAATCCTAGGCAATTATTTTGCAACAGATGTTGGACTGATTTCAGCCATATCTTTACTACTTATTTGACTTCTGTTTACTGTTTCCGTGGGACCATTGACAGCAACAGGCCAAGAAAAACAGCTCTCAGTCTTAGCTAGCATACAATGTCCATGGACCATGGTAGAGGCTTGGATGAAGTGACGCCAATATAACTTTGTGTAATAATAACTATAATTAAGTTTAAAAGCTAGTTCACAAAACATCTCTGTGGCCATTTGAATAAAAGAGTCAGAGGGGAAGGACTATATGATTTACATACAGTGTGATTACATTTGTATATGATCAGTCTCAGTCATATTATCACCATAATTCTGATGTAATGCTTTGGAGCAAAGGTGAGAACTGGTCTTTAATGCCTGAGTCTGAACTGAGTAGAATGGGAAATGTAGCCACAGGTCTCAACATGAAAAGGTGCCCTCATTTCCAAACCAAGGTCTCTTGTGACACTTCTGAGGAAGGAGCACCTTCCTGATTGCAACATTTTATTAGTGAATCATAAGCCTGTTTTTTGGAAAAGCGTATTTGTGCACAATTGACTTAGCATTTAAACAAAGGTTTTGCTTCTCTATTTAGTGTTGTACCAAGGAGTAAAATATCTGGCCCTCAGTTTTGTGGGATCCATATGAAGCCTCTAATTTGGATAGAGGCAACACTGGGACACAAAGAACAAACAGAAGGTACTCAGGGGAGGCAAAATGTAATGCAAAAGTCTAACACCCAGATATACAGTTTCTAAAATCCAATTTTGAAGAACGGAAACTAATTCTGATGGACTATTCTGGCTCTTTTGCCTACTTCTTTGTTTAGAGAAGTTCCATTGCCCTGAAATAATAACCTGGTGCAGATTAAGTCACACATCCCAGAGGGCTGTTGCCTGGAGAAATAGCGCATCATTAAAATAGAGTGGGAGACTAGTGCTGTGGTTACAGGGCGATTAAGAAAAATCTCCCAACCTCAGCGTACAGTTACAGCCTGGTTCTTGTAGAACAGCACTGCCCTGTTGTTAGTCCTGGAGTGAGTGGGCAATGCCCAACAGCCTGTCTCGCTCTTAACACATAGCCTGTCTATTCGTTTTTGTGTGGGTTTAAACACAGTTTTTCAGCTTCTAGGTCTCTGCACACAGTCCAGAGAGGCATATACAGGAGTAGTGACCCCCACACAGAGTACCCTGCTACACGTAAAGCAGCCAGTACAGTTCCCACTTTGGCACGTCCTCCCCATTTACCTCCTCCCCTATAGTCTAACGTAGATTATGACTTACTAAGTCATGGTGTGCTTCCTTGTGAATTAAGTATTTTCCAAGCAATTGAAAACATGTTTTCTTTAAAACAAGCGGTGACTGCACTTATGCCAAGTAGGACTTCCAGGGAAATCTCTGTGTAATTCTGTACTGCCTTTCAGCAATGTGTATCACTGTACATCATTACTCTATATATTCCATCATGTTGTGATATGAAAGTCTTGTTAAACACATTTATAATCCTTTTGCTATAGAGACAAGGTGAGGCTTTCCTGTAAGGAAGTTCTTTGAGCTAAACAAAGTTGTATTTTGGCCTGAAGTTTAGAAAGTGACAAGAGATTTAGAGAGTGTTTTGAGTTCTAATAGACCAGACTAAGAGAGACTTAACAGACCAGACTAAGAGACTTAACTTTTTACTTTGCAAAAATTCAGTATTTTCAAGGCTTGTTAAAAACAAAGCACCAAAAGCACTGGTCAATTTTTAAAACATCATCTGAGATATTTTGTTCCTGATGTACATACCTCACATATACAAAATAGTGTTTGTTCAGACCACACCTGGAAAAAACATTCATACTATCGTTTTTCATTTAGATATCTCCAGCTATCCAGAAAAATATATATATATGTGCATGTACATATATATAAGTTCAAAAAATTCCAAGATTTAGTCTCAGAATAGAGATGAATAACTTTGCTAAATGCAGAAATTTTCTGTTAGATGATTTCCTTCTTTTCTAAATTATAAAAAATAACAAAGCCTAGCATCAAGAGATCAGGAGGGATGGAGGTACAAGATCTTCTCAAGCCAGATTTCTCTTACCTCCTCAGTGGTGAAACTCGGTCCTGAAAGGACCAAATAGCAGTTCTGAAGACTGTGACAAAACACTTCCCTAAGAATAAGGCCCAGCCTTCTGAGGTCAAGAATTCACTGTTCTGAGGCCTTTTGAGGAAGGAAAGTGCTGACAGTCATTACTGTTTCTTTCCAAGTGAGTGTGTATCAGCCAGGCAGATCTCTGCTGCCTCTCCTGCATGGATTGCATTGATCGAATCCAGCTGAAGTCAGGGCCAGGTGTGGATACAGATTTGTGGCTCAGATCAGCATTGCTGAGAAGACTGTGGCTCAGATCAAAGGAAAGAAATATTCAGTTTGAGCCCTCCTGAAGAAACATTATTGAATTTTTACTGAAAGAATTTTTGCTGGATAGATGACCTAATGTGGTCTGGGAAAACTTAACTGTTTCTTACAGCCTAAATGGATGTTTTATGGGTTTATTGTAAACTGCAGTCCTCATAGGTAGCGCTAAGAGAAGAGAGCAATATTGTCATTTTAATGTGCAATATTTAAAAATGCTGATATGTAGTTAATAGTGAGCCAAGGAAGAAAAGTGTTGGTAGGGAGATTTTTCAATCCTCACCATATTGCTAGGAGTGATAGCACAGCTTTTTGAGACAAATCTGAGCAGAAAGGAGATAAGGCCATGATGTCTGACTAGATACAGCAGGTCTCCCTCTCAGAAATTGTTACAGTAGCTTTCCAATCCACATGAATTCCTGAATATCAGGTTGTTGGGGGAGATTTTTCTCAAAGGCATATAAGGGTTTGAGGAGATTTGGAAACTTCCCCATGGTATCTACTAGCCAGAAGAAACCAAGGCTGGTCCCTCAGTGGGACCTGGTGGTTTTCAAATATTAATCCTCCATCCCAGAGCAGCTCACTCATCCAAGTTCCTTAACACTGATGAAGTCCCAGTGACTTCAAAGCAGCTGTGATGACACATCTGCTACATTTCACAGGGGCAAGCTGTCTGCACCCCAGAAACACAGCACTTCTCACTGTAAGCCTCTGATATGTCCTACTGTGCTACAGTGCGAGTTTACAGAGCCAAGAGGTTTGGGCTGATTGCATTCATGAAGCCCGTCGGTTCAGGTGGCAAAATAGCCTGTCTGGCAAATCCACCCTGTCAGTGCAAATGTCATGCTAGACCAGTCTTACAAACAATACAGCAGTCACTGGAGCTGAGTTTTCAGCTCATTTCAGTACATATGGCTTCAGTGTGGATTCACATGTACTGGGTTTTCAAGGCTCCCTAATTAAGCCCCTTAATTCCTTTTCTGTTCTTTTCTTGTGTTTCTAAGCCCGGCTGTCTGTGTCCCTTCTCCTCAGGGAGCTCTTGGCTATGCAGACAAGAACTCCTGTTGAAATTAAAGCTAATCTGTGGCAGTTTTGATATGTCCTGGTCTTGTTCCATGGTCTCGTTCAGTAAAAGCAAAAACATAAGCAAGAGTCAGAAATTCATGCTTTTTAGGACTCGCCCCACCTACAGCTTATCTACAGAGGAAGATAACAGCCAAGCCTGACCTCTTCTTAGGACACATTTATTAGCAAAGTGCTGAAAGATCTTTTTCATTTATCACAAAAAATGATTGGGATGATACCAAGTTTGTGAGGAAAACTTTGTCAAAAGCAATTGTCAGAGACAATTCTCTGTCATCTTCCGACCTTGAATTCTGCTGCAGCATTAGTATTTGTAAGCTACCCTGAAATAAATTGCTCTTGATAATAATTTCTCTAGCAGCCTTAGTGGTTACCACCAAGAGGAGGCTGCCAAGCCTCTTTTTGTGCTGTCTCATTAGTCACAAGTAATGAGCATGTGTACAAATAACAACTCTAATTTCTAAAACTTCAGATGTGGTGGCAGCATCAGGAATAAACTACCAGCAGTCAGAAGCAAACTATCATTGGCCATACTGTTTCGTGTTCACGTCCAGACCTACAATTATTTGGTTATCTGCATTCTCTTGTGTCTTCTCACCATCTGAGGTTAAAAGAAACAGACTTTTTCCTCCTTTGTAGTACTGTGGTCCAATGTTTCATTTTCCCACTGTGTTTTCCAGTGGATTGTTCATATCTAAGACTCCCTTGTCTTAGGACTTGGTGTCAATTTTTAGAGAAATTACAGTTTTACTTCAAAAGTCCTCAGTAAGCTGTTGCATCAAAAGCTTAGGACCTAGTCAGCAGTTACTTCCCAGTTCCAGAATCGGCAAGGAGGCTTGCAAATGCAACAGCTCTCCAAATTCTTTTTGATATTCTATTCCTGTTTTTCCTGTAGTATTTCAGTCCCCATCACTGCTAATTTATCATGAAATATAACTGCAAAGGGAAGCAGACTACCTGCAAGATAGTCCTGATTTTTAAGAGATTATTTGACTGTAATCTTTCATGAAGCTACACCCAAAACTTTACACTCACAGGTTCTTTGTCTTCTTTCATGTCTACAGCATCACTAACCTTTGTGGGGAAAGCTGAATGATTAAATAGAAAGCTGTGTTCTGTTAAAACATTTATAGTGTTAAAAGGGATGGTCTTTTCTCCATTACATATGGCATTGGCATGAGAAGAAGATTTTAAAATGGTTTCCTCAGAACTATTCCTCTGCTCCTGACAACCTCTGGTGTGTAAGAGTTGGCTCAAAGTCTGTTTTTTGTGTATATCTAACCAAGATGACTCATAAATGCACATTTTCTGATTATAGCTGGAGTTACTAATAAGGTAAGTAACTGATTATAAATGGTTACAAGAGGTATAAATTCTAATTGAAAGAGATCATCCTGAGTCAATTTTAAAAACTACACATTGTGTAACACAGATCAGAGTAGCTCCAGCACTGCTGTAGCTTTCATGGCTTCTAAAATAAATTCATATGTTGAAAGCTCCCAGGCTTCCTTTTAGCCTGATTTTGATGGATTTGATTAATAATTTTTTATTTGACTGGTTTGACTTTTCTTTTATTCTTAGGGAGTTTGATACAATTTCCTATGGCTCTTATTGGAGAGCTTTATGGAAACATCTTTGTCCCATTTGGGAATGATTCACCACAAGGCCCTCTTGCTCACATGAGCAAAGTGCAACCAGAGTGTCTGCAGTCGTCTAGGAGCAGAAGCATTTGTATATCAAATTGAGCACCCAGGGAGAAAGAGTGTCAGCAGAAAGATAAAATGGGGGTCCAAAACTGGGGTGTGGAAGGGGTATTTTCCCCTAATTGGTGTCCAATGACACAGAGAAGTTCATGCCAGTTTCTCCCTATAAGGTGGGAATTCTTGGAGGACCCTCTAGTGCAGTATCCTGACAAAATAAATGTGAGAACATACGAATGAGTACCTTTCGTGAGACCTCTTTCCCTGAGTTTTTGGAAAATAAAATCAAGAGCGGGGGAGCGAGGGGGAAGGATCAGCAAAGCAGTTTCAGAAAGTTTAGGAAAGGCCTCAGAAAGGGAGCAAGCAAAGAGGCAGAGACCTGGGAAAGCCGCAGTCAAGTCATGTGCTGTGTGGCTGGCAGCAGAGGCCCGCGAGTGGCAGGCAGCCCAAGGGGAGCCGGCTGCGGCGGCCAGCGTACAGCTGCAGAGCAGATGTGCGGCTGGCGCGCACTGCCGAGCTCAGGACCCAGATGGTAGCTGCGTGAGTCAGCCAGCCGGTGGGGAAGCAAGGCAGCGCGGGCCCTGCGCAGGTGGAAACATTGAAGGGTGAAAAAAATCTGTGTCAGGGAAGGAGTAGAGCTCTTTGGAAACCAGGGGTTTTTTTTGTAGGTATGCTGTCAGTCACAGAAATGCTCTAATTTTGATTATTTCATTAAATAGCCCAAAACACTGAGAGTACCAGTGCTGAGAATATCATCCTGTGTTGAGAATTCATTGCCATGCACAATACAAGAGGAACAAAAAGGGCAAAAAAAACAAAGGTTTTCTGAGATGAGATCAGTAAAACAAAAAGATAAGCTGGGCACAAAGGAGCAAGGTGAATCCAAATTTTAGCTCACCTTTCTGAAGTGAATTAGGTGAATTCCTTTTTACCTTGAATCAAAGGCGAATTAAGCTGAAAAGAACTGTGTATTGAGAGAGAAAGAGACATCTCTCTGCAATTCCCTTCCAAGGCACTGGGAGCTCCTTCTGCCCAGAAAAACGTTTCACCTTGATCCTAAAAACTAAAACTGATCACTATTAAGTTGCTAGGCCTGACCATCAGGCCACAATTGGGATGGGAAACCGAAGCTTCAGGACAAAGCAGTTTTATTGGTTCAGTTTGCATGTGATCACCTGGAATTGCTAGCATGAACAAAACGCATGCGCACAAACAGGCTATGCAAAATTCAGTTGAACTTTGATCCCTGTAAAAATCGATTGTGTACATTCTGAATGAATTTTTAAATACAGCTTCCTTTTATAAAATAAAGTGGGCACAGAATGATTGCCAGCTTTTTCAGACTTAGAAACTCATGATGACTTAATTGGTTATTCATTTACTTTTTTAATTATTTTTTAACAGGCTGCCTTAATTTCTTTCCAAAAACTAGAACAAAGGCTTTTGCTGAGTGTTTGCTGGCAGGCTCTGTGAACTGGCGGTACCAGATTGAAAACTGCTGCTTAGAAATCCAATTGTCTTCTGTTGAAGACAATGGAATTGTGTTACTGTATTATCTTTATTTCTGTTAAAGTGGCCCAAAGAGGCCCTAAGTGACATCAAGCCTTTTTTATGTTGGATGCTATGCATGAAGCTGTATGACGTAAATACATTTGTTAGCAAAGGCTAGGAAAAGGAAGTCGTTACTTTTAGGGAGGGTAAATAAGGAAATTAGGGAGAGGCAGCAATGAAGTTCTGGTTGGGTATACCCAAAACCAAACTTCCGTCTAAGGTTCGTTGTGTGGATGTGGCTTTGCTGGCAGTGGCTATACACACTCTTGTCTGCCTCAGGGTAGGTTATATGCATCAGTGCTGTTCCCACTGTCCACACCATTGCTGTATCTTAGAGCAGGTATTTGCAGAGTTGAGAGTGCTTCGTTTTGTAGGGTGGAAAGGTCTGCCATGCAAGAAGCCGTCCCCTCCTCCCCCGCCAACACTGAACTTATGAGTCTAAATAAAAAATACAGCCATTCATATGAGGTAGTGCAGGATGCTATGCCTGTACAAAAGGCTCTTGCAGGTACCAATGATAATGTTGACAAATGTGCCTGCTCTTAAGTATAAGGTCAGATTTTGAGATGCTCATCACCCAGAAGTTATTAGTCAACGAGCACTTGAAAAAAATCTGTTTTCATTAAGATGCCTCAGTGGGGGCAGAGCTCCTCTTCCTCCCTGAGTGCTTTATTAAACAGTGAATTGATTTCTAGCCTTATTCTTCACAATTAGTGAAGGTCTCTTCAATGAAAAATGATTTTATAAAGAACCCCAATGACGAAATTTTTCTCCTCCTTCTCTCCATTTGGATTATTACAGTAACTGATCTGAGGAAATAATTGAGTTTGGGGCCCAAAACAGATTGCTGGTCTCTCATCAAAACTGCACAGAAGATGAAAAAATGTTTTTGATAGAAGAAATGTTTGCCTTTTTTCCTCAGAACAGACAGTTAGAGTGTCATATTGAGGAAGGGAGAAAGATATTTCTTAAAGGGTTAGAGGAAAAAAAGGTAATAAATTGTTACTCAGAATGAAAATCATTTCAATTTTGAAATACTAGTTTAACCAGCCTTTTTCTTTTTTTTCTTTTTTTGGCCAAAAGTTCCAGTTCCAGGTCTTTTCTTATTTGTTGCCCCACATTGTACAGGTAAAACTGTTTGCTGTATGGCTAATAGATCAGATCAGGAACCTGACCCAGTTTAACAAAAACCCTGTCACAGAGTGGTTGTTTTTAATCTGGATTAGCTCTCAGCTGTGGGATCTGCCCCAGTCAACCACGCTAGTAAGAGGAATGTATGAACTATACCTTGCCACTCCTTGCTAATACAGACATCTCCAGCTATACCCTCAGGATGCTAGTGTAGGAAGGCAGAGTCTTATGGGCTAGCCTCTGTTTCTGGCTCTGCATTTGTATTTTAAATTCAATCAATAGATGAAACACAGGAACAGTCTGAAGCAGTTACTGGACTCCAGGACTTTAGTGCTACCCAGCAAGTGTCCTAACCTCAGAGAGACAGCACAAGATTTGGTCTTGTCCTCTTGCTGGTCAGCTGCTTAATCTGAGAAAGAGTCCTCATAGTTTGGAGTGGTTAGAAGGCAAATATCCTTTGGGAAAACTCCAGGCCTCAAGTGTCATGGATACTCCTTCAATAGAAATGTACAAAGGTCCACAATGTGAAAAAAAGTTAAATTTGATTTTGTTTTGTTTCTGTTCAAATTTAGTCCCATTCATATTTTTCAGGTCACAATTTTGATTTATTGCAGTGGGTTTATTTATGCAGCATTGGAAATTCTGATTTAAAATGTAAGTTTCTTTTCTGAACTTACCCCAGTGAGTGTGCTGGACACGTTCCCCCTCTTAGAACTTCCACTTTTTTCCCATTTTACTCATCTAACAAATGCTACATTACACAGCCTGGCTATTTCTGCATATACACAGTAAGCTTTTTTGGTGAATTACTTGATCAGCTTTTACAGGCTGAAATCCAGTCAATATGTAAAAACAGTTAGCTTTATGTTTTTGTTTTTTTTTTCCTAATGATTAATCTGCAGCTCTTAGCCTCTGCAACATGGAGAGTTAAGCCTTCTTTTATGGCAAAACCTTCTTTTTCCACCTTTATGTCTGGAGATTCCTCAAAAGTTGGTAGTAGGCAAACTGATTTGACCAAATGATAGCTCTTTAAATTTATCCATAACACTAATATCCAATTAAAATGAGCCTGTGCTTAAGGTTTTTCATGAAGTGCTGCATCATATCAAATAACATGCACTAAATATTATCTCAAGCTGATTAAGGGATGAAAACCATCACATTACAGTATTTTTCAATATTTTCTGGGAAGTTTAATGAGCTCTGAAAAACTTAATGAAAAATTTATGAAATATATCTTTGAAATGGCTAAAGCTACACAAGGCAGAGTAACGCATCTCTAGCTTCCCCGACTGCAAAGCTAAATGCACAAGCTGACAAGACTGCTCATATCTAAAGGCAGCCCCAACACACCCGCCACATTGACCCTCCGCTGCTACCCATGAAACTATGTGGCTTTCCTCTCTGCCCAGCAGCAGCACTCATCTCCTCTTCCCTTCAGCTGTAATGCCTGGCCATTCCTGACTTTAATTCCCTATGTGCTTGGTGGATTATGCAGTTTCCCTTTATAAAGAAACAAAAACCATTTACGGAAACATCAGTCCCGGTAGGACAAAGTACATAAAAAGTTTTCATGTATGCTCATTACCTACCAAAATATTTTCCTCAGTATTAATAACCTCATCCTCTTTCATTAATCACATAGTGCGTAGTATCCTTTAACAATCCCATCTGTGTCAGCTAGACCACCATACAGGCTTAAGTAGGTTTAACAATTTTTCCTATGGTAACATAGGAGACATCAGAGTTTGGTTGAAATGTACTATGCTGTTGAATTTGTTACTATGAGGCAATTTAAAAATTGTTTGGGTGGTTGTTTGGATTTGATTGTCTCTGCGGATGCAACTTCAATGGCAGGACTGCTAGATTGACCTACTCAGACACCTTTAGGGAGATGCTTCCTTGGGACCTTTACATGATTGGTTTTCTCTTCCTCTTGGATACACACAGAGAGAAAGAGAACTGTGAATATTATGGCCTGGATCACTTAAATTATGAAAGACGACTTTTTTTTAAGAATGTTTTATATTTTTCTGCTCCTCTCAACTGGTGTTAGCATAAAGAAAAATCCTTCTTAAATAATATAGGTATGGAATTATACCATGAATTGCAGTGCAAGTTGGAAAACACTCTTAGCTGGACACCTTCGGGTTACAAACAGAGGCTCTACTTTTCCAAAAGGATCTTCCTTCAGAGATTTAACTGTGCTCCCTGAATTAGAAATACTATGAGCATAATTTTTCCAACAGCAGTTTGGCCTTTCTACTTGCAGTCCCAGCTGGGTCCTTCAATTTTAAGATAAGTAGATATGAAAAATAAACTTTTCTAAGACAGTCAAGTTGAGCAAACCTCAAAAGTACTGGACACTGAGCTTGGGACAAACTCAAATACATTCTTTTGTGTCAGCCAATTTCCTTATCTGAAATTTGAGTGGCATATCAAAAAAAACCCAAAAAAACAGAAAAATAACATTTCAGTAAAAATAGCAGTAAATAATTAACTTTCAGGACTATCTGCTATCTATCTATCTGCTTTTGAATTTCTGGGCCATTGTTTTGGGCTTTTTTTTCCCCCCTCCTTTGGTTATATAAGTTTTTATTGGTTTCCTGAAACTAATAAACTTGCAGTTTGCCTTCAAGTTCTTCCAGTACTCTAAATTCGCTGAATTGACCATCTCCCCTTGATATAACTTGTACAGTGGAGTCTGTTTTCCATTTTCTTTAAGGTATTGAACACATAATATATAAGCAGTTAAAAAAACAATGATTTTTGCAGTGCCAGTGAGGTCTCACATGATTAACCTGCTGAGTGGGGCATGAAATGCAAAGAAACAAATGTTCCATGAGACAGGAACTGCACAGAGTAAATGGAGCAAACCATGTTTTAATGCTTTATACGATTGCTTATGCTTTGTTTTCCCAAGGGTAAATGAATATTTTATTATTCTTGGTTGATACACTGAAACTGATAAATGCACAAATGCCAACTACTGGTAACAGCTTACAAACACAATTACAAAAACTGGGAGAAAAGTCAGATATGAGCATCAAGCTTGACTAAGTAGCCTGTTTGGTTTACACATCAAGGCCACCTCCATTAGTCCATCAAGCTGGTTCAACAGAAGTTTGGTTATTTGTAAATAACATTTATGTTTAGATCTGTCACAGTGCCTCCAATAAGTACAGTTGGAAGTTGTAGCTAAAACCACACTCCTCCATAAAGATTTTGCTTTGGAGCCTAAAGAAAGGAAACATCTGTTTTTAAGAGTTGTCAAAAGCTTACTCTACCCTGGTACCCTCTGGGGAGAGGACTTATGGTGCCTGGAGGCTGTCACGATCACCTGGTTAGTGCACCTCTCCTCCTGGACTGGTCTCTCCCTGAGCATCCATATCAACTGATCTTGGAGAATCTTTTCACTTCGCATTTGACTTTTTTCTTCCAGTAATTCTGATGCTGTTTCTCTTTGCTTGCTCAGTTATTCCTTCACAGCATTTGTGCAAATCTGCATCTGCTCCAGTTTGACTAATACTTTTCCATGTAGTATCATAGCAAATGATTAGACAGAACGTTACAGCATTCCAGGTACTCTAGAACAAATACATCTTCCTCACCTAATAAATCAGTAATCTAATCCAGGAAAGTCATCAACCTTAGAAAGAGCTCATTGCATTTTGTCCCACTTTCCATTTGCCAAAGAATTTGCCATATACTTAGTTCATCTAATCCTGGATAAAAATTGGTTCTAATGAATGTATGGCTGAGAGACCTGTGCAAACTCTGTCAAAGTTTTCAGTTGTCTTCCTCTTCTTCATGCCTTTTATCATTACATGTTCTGTAAGAAGCAAAGTTAAAAGGCCATAAAAAAATTGGTGTGTTAATCTAAGATTAAAGCACTCTGATAATGATTATATCAGTTTCTCTCTGCAGTTACCACACTATTTAGGATTATCTCTAATAGTGATAATGAAGCAAATATCAGATAATGTCTTACCCCTTAACAAGTCTCATTGTATGGGCCTATAATGAAGTTGATCCCTGGAATTAAAGGATAACAGACGATTTTAATTTCTCAAGCTCCTAAAAGTAGAAAAAATAGTACTTCTTACTGGAGAGACAGAGGATCGTCAGTTGGTGGAACATATGATAACATTTATACTCAAAATCTTTTTTATTTTCTTGAATTGAATTGTAATGTTGGAGAGAGAAGCTGAGATTCCCAAAGCAAGTTTGATAAATATTAAATTTTTATTGTTAGATCTTGAATGCCTTTGAAGAGAGAACTGAGATATATAAAAGGAGTTCCCAGTGGCTCACAAGAATTTTTTGAAAACACCTAAAGTCTATGAGGTGAAAACAGTAAATATACCTCTGGTGCTATTTGTTTTTTCAAGAAGTGACATGTATTTCAGAAATTCTGTCTAGAAACCCTGCCATTTTAAAGGTGTTTTGACAGTAAGGTCAACCTTGCTGTGCTACAGGTAAGATCCTGCCAATCTAGACATTGGAAATTACAAGGAATGTAACCACTAGGATAATTTGAGAAAGGAATGTTAATGTTTGGAAAACTCCAGCTGAAATGCCACACTGATAGGAAAAATGTTTCAGGTGTTATAAAGCAGACATAAAATCTGCCTGGAAGCTGATTCAGATTAGTTGGCAGGACAGCTGGGATCTGAAGCTTTTTTTAAGGAGTGGAAGATACAACTCTGGGGATCCCTTCTGGGTCATCATTATACAATTCCAGTTTTTCTGTGCTGGTTTTTCCCAGGTGCTGGAGGAAATGATAGAAAACTCATCTTTGTTACCTATTCCAGACTCCCATTTCTTAAGCCCAGACATATAGGATTATATAGATTTGATCATTTAGATGTAAATAATAATGCTTATCCTTAGAGGTATTAAATTATACAACAAATAAAAACTTTACATTTTGTGGCAGGTCATTTTATTGGAAAGTAATTTATAATTTTCATTACATTTCTACAGAACAGGTATTCACACACTATCATTAAAACTGGAAAAGTTCCATTTTCAGTATGAAATTGATGGTAACTTTCCAGTACTATTTATGACTTCCCTGAAAACAGCCTGATTTTGCTGAGAAGGGAAACATTAACTTTCACAGGTATTTTGGGAGTTTGTTTTGCTTTTCAGAAGTTAAATAACTTTCCAGAATTTAAAGCTGGAATATTCATTTCCCTGCCTTTCAAAAGTTTTGTAAGTTCCTACACAAGAACATGTCCACATCAGCTAGACTACATCCTATGATGGACATCTGCCAGGAATTTAGAAAAGTACTTTCTAGAAAAAAAAAAATTTTGAGATAGACTAACTTACAACTCTAAATTTATGACATGCCTTTGTCACAGAAAATTCTTTTAAGACACCTTGTCAACAAGATAAAGACACCCTTCCACTTACAAGAGTGTGAGTGCACTCCCCCTTGGGAAGGAAGACTAATAACTAACTTATAATCCAAAGAAGTCCAATACAATGTGAAGATTGTTCTTTGACTCTGCGCAGCCTACCGACCTCCTCCCGTAACTCCCTTACCTGACGACACAACTCATCAACAGCAGCACACCTCCTGCAGGAGAGCTGACTGCCAGCCCAGGCCTCCCGGAGAGGCCCCAAGCACTCCCTGCAGCCCGAGACCTGTAGGGCTGCATCTGCTGTCAGAGGGTCGGTCTGGGTCCCAGCCTCTGACACAGCAACTCCAACAGCCGCTGGGGAACGCGCTCTGCGGCGTGTCACAGCCATACTTGAGGAAACGTACACCACAGGGAACAGAAACAAAGGTTCCTTCGTGCGCCCTGCTGCGCAAACTGCTGCATCTGTGCACTGCCTCTGGGAGCTGCGCTCTAGGCCTGGCTCTTATATAGGCCTCTCCCCAGCACTGCCTAAGAGGGTGCTTGAGCCGCCCTAATCAAGGGCCACCGGGATTAAAGGCCCCAACTCCCTCTGGTCAGGGCAACCAAGAGAGCTCATTAGCAGCAGCCACTCCTAGCTAGAGCTTCTCCCAGGAGAAGTCAAGGCCTCCTGCAGTTGTCCTTGCCTAGCTTCCCCTTTCCTGTTCACAGCAATCACCTTCTAGTTCCTCAGGGGTCCTCAGAAAGCCCACAACTTCCAACAAGATCCTCAAGTTCTAGTCAGAGCCCAAACACTGCTGCGCAAACTGCTGCGTCTGTTCGCTGCCTCTGTTAGCTGCGCTCTGAGTTAACATTAGAAAGGGAAGAGCCTACTCACCACAATGTCTCACTATGACTGTTCATCATTATATAACAAGCATGACAAAGCGCGTCTTTCTTATGATGAAAGGTAGGCTGAAAGTAACTCCTCCACTCCCCCTTCCTGTTTCTGTCACCTTGCAGGAACCTCAGGGACAGGTTCCTAGTTCACAACCTTTTTACATGTTGAAAATAGTAAACATAAACCACCTACAAAAGTCTCTGATAAATAAAGATAGTGCATTTTGCAAGCGAGTTGTAAAACAGACAAGACAGTTCAGAAAACTGACTTAAACACTTCTGACTTGTGGAAAGTTCGTGCTTCGTGTTTACAAAATCAGTCTGCAGGAGAGATAATAAAGGCAACTGAATAAAGGTGATGAGGGTACTATGCATGTTGCATAATAGTTATAAATTCTAAACAATAAGAAAAAACAGGAACTGTGCTTTTATTTGAGCATTTTTGGACTCCTCTAACAAGTTGATATGACTCCTCCCCATTGAATTATGACCTGTTTGGTGGAGGAAGGCATTTTCTCTCTCTCTTTCTCTTATTGGTTGTATCCAGTTACCTGTCTGCTACTGTATAAATTTCAGGTCTATTTGTTAGTAATTTGTTATCAAAAGTTTTAAGTATAATTTGGTTTTTCTAACTGTGACATTAAATGGAGATGAGATTTAGTTGCAAAGTGCAAACTAAACATTGGTCAAACTGGTCACCTTTATGACGCCAAGCATGTCTTACTGCATATCCGACACTAGCCTATAACATTCAAGGACCTTGTGGCTAGAGGGACACTTCATATCCCAACTTTTACTTTTCTATTTTGAGTGATAGTTTTACCATATCATCCCTAAGTTTTCCAGATTTTAACTCCTGATTTTTGTAGTTGGAGCTCAACACTATGGTTCAGCAGATCTTGGCTAGGTTTACTTTATTATGATTGACTTAACTGACACATTACTTGGATACTGTTCCTCAGTTTCTTTGTATAAAACAAGGGAGAGAAAAGGCTCTGCTACTTCACTAGAAAATTGAAGCCTAGTTAATAATGATGGCAAAACATCTTCAGTCTCAGATGAAACCCCTATTAAAGGTGAGATATTAACTCAGGTACGCCAAGTAACAGAGACATGCTTCAAGAGTAAAACTCTGTGATGGAGGTAGTGGTTGAACAGAGTGATTAGAGAGGGGAGGGGAATATCTGAATTTTACTTTGAGCCTCTGCAAGTTTTTACAAAGCAAAAATTTGGCCTCTGACTGCCTTTTCTCCACTGATGGCATACAGAGCAGTAGCAAGGGCAAGGTGAAGAAATCATCTGTCCTCAGTGACCCTTGAGGAGAGGCACAAAACAGGGGCAAACACATCTGAGACCTGCCTGTAGATGCCCAAGAAAGCTGATGATGCCAGTAGTAGCAGAAAGGAGGAGTTATTTGGGGTTGGGAAAGACAGGGGTGAAAAAGGATAGCCCTGGAAATAAGAGCAGGAGGTGTCCCAGTTGCCAGAGTGTCTTTCTGTAAGGCTGTTTATTACTATATAGCATGTGATGGAAGGGCATGCATGTCTTTTACAGTGAGAGGCTAACAGAAATGACCTCAGTGCAGTGTTTCAAGCTTTTTTAATTAGATTGCCCTTTGCATTTTTAGCACGTTTCAGCTAGAGCGCAGACTGCAAATGTTGGCTGCTGCAAAGTCAGGCTGAGTATTTTCTTACATGCACATGTTCTTGCATACTGATAATTCACCAACTTGTTCAGGTTTTTCTTACAGTGTTTCAACAGGTGTATCCTCACTGTTTTACTATTGTGACGGTGTTATTACTGAGATAAAGAACAGTCTTGACTTTAGCTCCTGAGATCTTTTTCTTTTCTTTTAAATACATGGCTTAACATACAAAAGAGTGAATGAAGAATGAAAAGTGACTTTTTTACAAAATAGTAGCTCTTCCACAGTCCACAATATACACAAGGCTTTCCAAATAGCCCAGACCTTAAATAGAAAGTTTGTCCTGCTGTAATCTTCTAAATTTCCCAGGGTTTTCCTGACCTGTCTATTTATATTCCATGCTTTCTTGGGAGAGGTCAATGCCTTCTTTCATATACAGTAACATTCAGCAAAAACTGAACACGGGGAACTCATTAATAAGTCCTGCTCAACAAAAAAGTTAACTTTGGCTTTTACATCTCAGCTAATGCTACAGAAATGGTAGATTATCTTTTGTGGGGAATAGCCATCCCCAATTAAAAACTTGTATTTTAGACCCTTAACCTACACATTCACTCTCTCAGAAGTAAAGAATATTTTAATGGATTTCTTATTGCATTATTTATTTATTTTGCATTTATTACCTATGGTTTTGTAGCACCTAAAGAGACTGTGGTTAGAACGCTAATGCTATCAAAGCGCTCTCAACCTTACAGTCTGTAAGCATATACAACATAAATAGACATATGGGAGGAATGAGAAAGGTAAACAATTTCACTGACATTGCTAATCAAAGCCAACAATCTGTTTAGTATCAGATACTTATCTGACTTTTCTGTCTGTAAAACTTCAGGAATTTCACACTTTCTTTTTATTCTCAAACAGCTTCTATGGATCACGAAAGCTAATTTCAGAAATCCTATTTCATAAATAGAGAAATACTAAATAAGTTCAATAAAATACTTTTTTACATGCCGGAAAAAAATCAAGATTGGTTTGACCAAGATCATTCAAGTCAATGGTAACAGAGTTAAAACAAACAAATCCTAGCTTTCTAGATCATCTCACCTTTAATAATTTTTTTCTAAGTAGAACACTAGTCCAAAGATTCAGAGTAAAGTCCCCATTGTTATAAGCCCAGGAGAGTGATATAATTACAGGAATAAGAGATAACAAAATGAAGGTTTCATGTGGAATATCAGTATAATTCTCCACTTTCCAGAATCAAGGTTGAATCAATCTCTTCAGTGCTTGATTTGCCCCTCACATGAATCCAGTGGCTCCTGGTGCAAGAATTTCACTCTAGTTTAGTTCAGGGTATGCACAAAAGAGCAGCTGATAATGTAATATCACTATTTAATTTTCACAGTCATGTTATAGCCTCTTCTGTACACAAGACTTCAAATGCTATGCTTAAGGAAGCTATTTTGAATCTCCATTCTGCAATATTTTTAGGTAATAGGTAATACTTTTGGAAGGTAATATCCTAAAGAGTATGAAATTATTATAGCCATTCTGAGAATATTATTTAATACAAAAATATATTTGAAAAGTCCTTGCCTTGTCATAGCTACAAAAAAATTAATCTGCCTGCAAACAAATATTTTAAACACCCTTTGAAAACTTTCCTGAAAGCAATGTTCAACACCAGGTGCTCTTCCTATTGAAATTCATGGGACAGATTCCTTCTTCAGGGAGATGACAACCACAGGGAAATAACCTGGGCTCTATCCAATGCCATAGAAATATTGAGGCTGTCAGGGTAGCAGTGTTTTAGAAATACTTCCTGACTTTTCCCTACTACTTCTCATGAATAAGGAATTTTGAAACTAAAACACTTACCACTTATCATTTCCACCATCACTGGGATACTTAGGAACAAAGCTAAGGAAACCAAGATATCTGTCTCTCCTTGACTCTCTACTCAACTTGTAATCCTTTCTTGCCAGTTACTGTGGCAGTATTATGCTATGTTGGCGTAGATAAAGTAGTTCACTATTATTTTTGTTGTCTCATATTAAATGGGTGTTAAGGCGTAAGTTAAGTCTTGCCCCTAATACTGCAGTCTTGCTTCTCCACAGAAGGCATTTTAATGAGGATATCAGTAAGAGCAGAACTGTACTGAACATGGTAACATTCCTGGCTTTAAAAATATATAAAATAGATCATCGAAGCAGGAAATGTAATAAATATGATTAAAAATGTGTATTCTAAGTAGTCTCTTTTCATGTGTATGACCACAAACAAACTACATGACTTTTCTGTATGTAAATACTCAAATCACTAAATGCAAGTCCCTAGTGTTTACCAAATAGTCAGTCACCACATTTTTCCATGTTATTCTTTACTGTAAACTCTTAAAATATTTTTAAAACATATGTTGGCAAACAAGGTGAAAAATCAGAGGGAAACAATCACAGTATCACAGCTTTTTACAATGCAAGGTTTAAGCAAGTCAGATGTTCTTTTTTGAATGAGTGAGCCTTGTAGAGAGTCTCAAGAAGCAAGAAGCACACAGCTATCCTAAGGTCAACCTAATTTTTAGGTCGCCAGAAAAATGTCAGCCAAGACTATTGTGATTCCAGTACACCATTTTGAGAGGACACTAGAGCTGAATGGATTCCGAATTTGGTTTAACAAATAACATGCTTACTGAAAGTTTTGATTATCCTTTCACCTGGAAAAAAAATGGGTTGATATTTGCAAACGTGTTGTGATGCTTCCCTTACACTCAAGGTGGGATATAGTTCCCAGATGCAGACAGATCATTTTAGGTGTCTGCATGTAAAGAAGGTGTCTAAGCTCCCATTACAGTCAATTAAGACCTAGTCACTGTAGTCAGTGAAATACTAGGAGTGAAGATACTGGGCCAACCCACCCTAAAGTTGAGGCCTACAGTATTGACTAGATTCCTATGGACTGTAACAAGAATTTGGACACATAGTTTATACTCAGGCATCAACACGAAGTCTTGTAAACATAGGTATCTGAGTCTGTCAGCTGAATCCCATTTCCAATGTCAGGCTGCAGAAAAGCCAAGTGCAGTCCCTTAATTCTTCTGAGATAATTTTAATCCCTTTCCATTAGCAAGGAGATTTTGCTATCACCAGGTGTTTAATCTTGCTTGTAAAACTGCTTCATGCCATGTAGATAATTAAGCACTAATTGGACGAAAAACTGGAACCGAAGAGCCTGCTGGCTACTGGAATGTCCCACCAGCAAGACTGCGTTCCCTCTCCCCTGCTGTAACATTGCCTGTGTCCTGGCGCTTGTGCACTCACCTTCTGTAAGAGACTCAGAGACAAACCCATGATGCAAATCCAGCAGAACATGAATTTAAACATTGTGTGTCCCACAGTGTCAAAGTGCTTTGACTTCTGAGCTGCCAGTGGAGAAGGCCTTTTCTTCCTCTCTCTCTCTGAAGTTTTTGGCACTTCAGTAAGTTTTGGCTTTGTCCTGTTCTATGGCAGAATTTTTATGCACTTTGGGGGATGGGAGGATTCTTCCCTGTTGGACTTTAGTTAAAGGTATCATAAGCTCATGCTGGAGAACTGGGCCAGAAGAGAGAGGATAATAGCTTTCCTGATTAAGAAAAAAATCTCCCAACTATCAGGAGAAATAACTGGGGTTCTGAGCCCTAGATTCATTTTCTACCAGATTTAGAGGTAGGGAAATGTTGCTATTCCACAGCACTATGGTAGAAATGGGCCTAGAGGTAGAAGAGTGAAGGATAAATATTCAGATTGTGCCTTCTTATTGGGTATAGGGTAGCATCCAACAGGTTAAAAAAAATCCTGACACATTCACATTCATACTGTCTGTATGCTCCACCCAATTGCTGTTTTGGACATACGGTATGATTTTTTGGGTAATTCTTTAAAAGATTTGTGAATGACATCACAAGAGGAAGTGCACAGTGCATATTGACTTCAAGGATATTTAGTAATGAGTTGTGCAGTTGGGTTCTTCCAATTATTTACATAAGTATCTAAGTATCTGTTCATCAAAACAGTACAAATAGATCCCAGTGAATGACATAGATTGTTATAAGGACCAATAGGACGGAAAAATACCATTTTTTCCCTTTTGTTGACCTAAACAATTTGTATCCATTAATAAATCAAAATGTTTGAATAACATCAGTTTTAAAATATAAGTGCTTATTTTTCTTTGAGTACACTTTTGGTATAACTGATCTCAGATAGTCACTTTTAAAAAATGTCTATTTTACTATCATTTTGCAATGAAGCTAAAGACCCTTAAAAACAAAATATTGCTTCTCTGAATATAAAAGTTGATTATAGGCCAGTTAATTAATTGACATGCTACCTGAATTCATGCCTGTACTAAGTCATTCATTAGAAAATTATGAGACTGTTCAGGAGCTCCAGATAGTTTTGGCAGTATAGCCCAGATCATTTGTCATGCTTTTGAAAAGGATAAAGAAGAATTGAAAAATACATGGCACCAGTTCCAGTTATTCCTCAGTGTTCCTACCCTTTCTTTCATAGTCACAGGCACAGTAGTGGAAGGTTAATATATTTCCAAAGTTACTGTGTTATAGACTATTCTCTACTGGCAGGTTGTCACTAAGTAGAAAAACCTAGTACTTTCCTGAATCTTTAAGAGCTACTCAGGAATATTCTTTTGTGTTCCTTGGAGTTACTATTACCTTCTTAAAAGGAAATATCTTTCCATTGACCTTGCTGATGTCCACATTAATTCAGATCCAATCAGAATTTCATTAGATTCTGGTTATCTGTTTAAAAAGTAGTACAACAGCAGCAAAGTTTGGTGAAAGCCTAAGCATGGTTGTGCAGTGATGCATATAAAAGTGTAAAGTTACGTAACTTGTTTAATAGTGCAATTACAGTTAGAGCTAAAAGTTCAGCACTTCATTAAAATAGTACAGACAATTCTAATCTAGGGTTATGTCAACAGGATGTAAAACAGGGTGGAAACAATAAAATGATCTTTGTCTCAGTAGCCCCTTTAGTTGCCCAAGCACTCTACAGTCCACGCGCAGGGTTTCTCTCACTCTTGCGAGAGTAAATCGTTACTGGTACATTAAAGATGCCACTGGACAATGCTCCTTATCTGTCAGCTGAAGGACTGGCCCAGGAGCTTAAGGAAAAAGGTGGTAGTTTTAGATCCCAATCTGCAGAGTACACAGATAACATTAGTAACTAAGGTCTGCGAATACTAACGCTTCTCATATGGAAGGAGCAAGAAGTAGGAAAAAGAGACTATAGTGATAACTGTGGTGCTGAGCATCTACTGCATGGTATGCAAAGGAGTGCATATTTCAAAGATGCTAGTGTCTTCCTTTTAAACGCTGGGGTTTGACTAAGTCTGTTTTGGGACAAGGAGTTCTTGTTCTGTCTCTGATCACAAGCTATCTATAAATCAGACAAATATAATACTTTGTTCTTCCTCTTGCCGTGTCAATCTGTTCCATTTCATCTGAATTTGGTTCCATGGAAACTAACATAAGGATTAGCAACCATAAACACAGCAGTCTAAAAAAACAGTAACCAAACTTTGGCAGGAATCCTACTGTTGTCTGAAGTGCCAAAACATTTTTCCGCAGCAGAGAGAAAGGCCAAGGACATGTGAATAGGCTATCACGAAAAAAAAGCCAGCTATCCCAAGGGAAAACAATACTGTGATGACATAATGCAACTTTATGAACAGAGGTAACATCTTCCCTGACCCGAGATTTAACCCAGGTTTACAATCAGGCTAATTTCTTCTGGTGATTGACAGTAGTTTGTGCACCATTGCACTAGGCAGCTGCCTTCATAAGTTTACCCCATCTCCCCTATTTCAAGCTAATTCATCTTTAATCCTAGGATGTCCTTTCCTATTCATGCTTTCTTGCTTAGGTACCACATAACTTAGAGGTGACTATGAGGTATAATGTCAGGGGACAGCTAGGATTTTCCACACTCAAGGCATGGAAGAAGGATTGGGAACGTCTAAGGAAGGGGTCAATGTGGATTTGGAGAGAGAAAAGTGATGATATCTGTTGCATGAACAGATTCTGCAGCTCTCAGGAGAGGGGGCAACCATAGCGTGGAGCAGAGCACAGTGAAGGAGTTTGTAGCAAGAGATTTAGGAGTGGCTATGACTGTGACCTGCATGGTGTCAGCTCCAGCTCAGTCCTGTGGTAGCCAACGCCTTCGTCAGTCAGTAGCCATCATATATATTATCAAAATAGAGGGCTCATTTTTTATTAGTCTGAAGAGTTTTATTTTAATTAAGGTTAAATTTCTTACATGCATCTTTAAATGATACAGAGAGCTTCTGTTGTGAAGCACTTGGGGTATGTAATGTAAATTTACCTTCTGTCCCTGCTTTTTGAACATTCCTTTTTCTAGATTAGATAGTATCAAAGGAAGGTCATTGTCCAGGAGCATCTTTACAAGATAAGGAACTCAAAAAATGATCTAATCTTTCACCAAGCCTCAGGGGAAAATCATTGATACAAAACCTTTCCTTGTAGATGATTGCTTGATTTGACTTGGAAGAAAATCAATAATCTAGACTCCAACAACCTCTCTCAGTAATCTGCTCCAATGCTTAAATGCTAATAACATTTTCCTAATATCTACCTTTTTTCTTTCTTACTGCAGTTCAGCACCACAGCAGATATGTAAGACACTGTATTATATTGTTTTTGCAGCAATCTCTTATTTTTTTAAAAACCATTTGCATGTTTTCCACCACACCCAGTTCCTTCAGTCTTTTCTTGTAGCTCATATCTTCTACTCCTTTTTAATTTTGTTTTCTTCCATAGTTCCTTTCACCCACATCTTCCTTGAAATAAAACAACCAAAACCAGACATAGCACTCCAGCTGAGGACTTAAAAATGCTGTGCAGAGCAAACATTACTCCCTGTTTCACATATGACTTGATTTTGCTTTTGTGCTTTTGTGAATTTTGCTTTTTTTCACAGCAGTTTGATACTGCTGGCTCCTGTTTAGTTTGCCATTCAGTGCATCTCCTAGATGCTCTTCTCAGAAAAGCTGCCTAGAAAGTCATTCCCAACCTCTACTTATTGATTGTTTATTTCTACACAAGAGTAGTATCCTGTGCTTCTGTGTGAAAGAATGGCGTCTTATCTGAGTTTGTCAATATTCCTGTCCCATTGACCACAGTGTCACTATGTCCTTAGGTCAAATTACTAAGGATAATAAGAACATTTCTTACACTTTTAGAACATTTTCCTCTCCAGTTTCAGGTCACTAAAGAGTTTCTTACTTTGCAGAGCTGGTCTTTTTACCATACTTATCTTTTTTTTATACTGGGGTAATTTGCGTTTCACTCCATAACAAGTTTGTATGAACTGCCAACTCTTTATTTCCTTTTGCCCTTGGAGTGCTTTTCTATGAATAACAATAATCTTCCCATATTCAAATCTCTTTTCTTTATTCTGCTGTTGTTCCCCTCTCTTTTCTAAATCATTAACTCTATAATTTCACTCTCTTTCATCAAAGTTTTCTTCCTTTATCACATTCTACTTCTCAGGATGAAATGTAGAAAGCTAGTCTCTAGCTAACTAGATCTCTTGAAACAAGATATTGTCCCTAGCACAGTCCCAGAATTAAAGAGACATTTTTTCCTCGTGTCTTTTGCCCAACAGATGTCTAGTCTAGGCAGTTATGGTCTCTCTAGTCCTTTCTTTTAGCTAGCATCATCTTCCTAATACTCCTGATCTGAGGAAGCAAATACAGCTGGTTTGTCTGTCTCCTTCTACACTGTGGGCCTCAGGACAAATAACTTTCTTATACAAGGCATTTCCTCCTCCCTTTCTCTGCTCCCTGTCTTCCCAAGGAAGGTGTATAACTTGACATTCCAGCACAGTGAATTATCTCTATAGGTCTTTATCAGGCCAAGTAAGTGACATCATTTTGATAATGCATGAAGTCTTCCTGTTTATTTAGGTATATAAAGTGTTCATCAGAATGACTAGCTTCTGTGTTTCCTATGATTTTACTACTTATATCACTTAATTAATTTAAAAAGTGATTTTTTTTATAGAAAGCAACAAACCACATCAACTTGATTTTTTTTTCCCGAGGAAAGAAGAATTATCATAATTACCTGAGAAATCTGTAAATTCTCTGTATTTATCTGTTAAGTCCCTCCTAAAACAGACCTACAAACTTTACAAGAAAGAATAAAGTGCACTTCCGTGTTTTTCCTCTTTTGAGCAAGCATGAAATACAGATAACCTGTTAAACCATTTCAGCCTCAATAAATTCTTGCAAGCTGTTCTAGCTGGAAGAAATTATGCTGAAATAGATCTCTGTGATATAACTCTGTTTAGTTAAAAGAATCAGGTATGTTCCCACTCCCTGATTTCAGGAAAACCACAAATAGCTGGTTTTGTTGGTCACAGCATCGTGACTTTTGGACAACATAACTAAAACTCAAGTCTCAAGTCTCTCCCAGAAAGTTCAAGATGAACTGCAACCTATTTATTGCCTCTATCTACTTTATTTTTTCTGCCTCCAATCTTCACTTCTACCCAGACTTTCCATGCCCCCTCGCCATCCATTGCATCCAATCCCTGACAGCTTTGCAGTTGTCAGTGCTGTAGTGGCATATATGACTTTGTCTTGGTTTGGAGAATTACAGCCTTTAGGTAGCTGCTCCCCATAAAGAAACTAGAAAATTTCTTTACTTCTAGTTTGCAAGTGTGATGAATATCCCCAAACCTTTCAGCTTAGTACTTCGAAGCAACTTAGGAGCACATGCGCTTACAGCTCTGCCTCACGCAGTGCTTCTCTGCATGAAGCAAAGCAAAAGGCGTCACAATCTTTTCTCAAGCCTGATAGACAAGTGCATATAGTCCTCTTTAATAGGCATTGCAGAACCTTTTATAGGGATGCAAACAGCCTGAAGTAATTGAAGTGAAGAATACATCAGCAGGTGAGCCTTTCCTTTTGTATTTAAAATCAGTCAACTGACCTAACCAAGGGTGTTATCAAGCTTACCTTAGTAAATAGAATTTACCCCACTCTTGTTCCCCCAGCTGGCCCCAAGTAATCAATATAACTTCTTAGTGTATTCAGTAAGAACTTAGGATGATAATGAGCTACCAAAACATGACCCTATTTTACAGTGGGGCTGCACATACTATCACATGACTCCAACTACTACAGATAGTTAATAATATTACTATTGAGCTTGAGTACAATACCTGTGTTGCTGTACTGTCATAGAGATGCAGGAGCTGACTGTAACAACAAGTGAATGAGTCTACAGGGTTAGAGTCCTGTAAGTATCAATATTGCATTTTTGGTCTGACTTCTGACAGAAAAATGTTGAAACAAAGGTTGTTTTTTTTTCAAGTAGTTCTGACAAGCATTTTCTGGCTGAATGACAGTTGTGACAAGGATACAAAAGTTGCAAAGCAACTAACACACCAAATAAGAGTAAGGGAAGATACAGCTCTTTTATAGCTCCTTCCTGTTAGCTAGCCCTCAGCTGCATGGGGAGGTACATGATTTCCACTGATCAGCTGCAATTAGGGTAATGAGCCAAGCATTACACTGGACTCCCCAGGTGTGATTCACTGGTGTAGGCTGGCTGTCTCACCCACGTTCTTCAGTTCTGTTGTGACAGTCAAAAAGCAATAAATGGCTATGACACTGGTAAAATACAATACATCTTTATATTCGACTGTTATCTTGAGGAGATGTTCCAGTAAAACTGGGTGTTTACTACTTTCACATACCACACAAGGTATTCTCTTCAGTGCTAATGCTTTGTAGGGGAAAGGGGTTCTCCCCATCTCCAGATTTTTTTTTTTTTAATTACACTGGTTATGACTAATACTTCTTTTAAGTAGGTATCTTTTCTAGTTTGGTCAGCTACGGCTGCTGTTAATTAATCCAACTTGACTGTGTTTAATTAATTTTGCCTTTCCAGTCACTGACTGGTTCTGGGAAGATCAAGCAAATACATGAAGGTATGTGTGAATATTGTCTATTTGGAATAAAAAATATATTTTTCAGATGCAGCATTTTCCTAAGTTAAGAAAATATTTTTGGATAAAACAGGAAATAACACTGCATCTCCAAATCATGCCTATTTTACCATAATGGCCTCCAAAAAATTCTAAGGGCACTACTGCAAGCTACCATTTCTTCTATTGTTCCTGTACCTTTTGGCTATTGTTTGGAGTCCTCCTTGTTTGACATGTACATGTTTTAGTCCACAGCTTGCCACTTCTGCAAAAATGTTAGATCATGCTAATTTGTTATTTTTGATTTAAGTACAGCACAGTTAGTAATTAGACTTCAGTGGTGGGAAGGAGGGGCTTTATATTTTTTCAGTAGGCTGGGTCAGGTATCTTTTCTAGAAAATTCCTTCTTTCTCCTTCCCTTTCTTTAGTTTTTTGTTTGCTTTTTGGTGGGGAGATGCTCATTAACCTGCATTTAGTTTAACATGTCATCCAAAGGAACAAAAGGAAGAAATGGACGGGAAGGGGGGAAGTAGAAAACAACTTTCTTCTCAGGACTCCATTCTTTTCTCTTCTGTGTTATCAGGTGCGATTGCCCTACCCATCTCGTATATCCTTTTTGGACTGCCTTTTCTATGCAGAGGAACTCAGAGGCTGTTTCTTACCCGGTGTGCAGTGACTATAGCAATGATCTGCATCTTATTTGCATTTTAGTGCTACAGCGTGAATGAATGATAATGACACTTTGAAAAGTGGAACTGCCTGCATTTCAGGGGTATCAGTAGCTGCTAGTGATCCCGAGACAGGCTTCTGGGTACCCAGCAGCTCTGAAAATTGGCCCAAGAGAGTTTCAGGTTCGTTCTACTTTCCTCCTTCCATTCTGCTATCTATGTGCTCCCTCAACCCCACAC
Source organism: Apteryx rowi (assembly GCF_003343035.1). NCBI lineage: Eukaryota > Metazoa > Chordata > Aves > Apterygiformes > Apterygidae > Apteryx > Apteryx rowi. The sequence continues at coordinate 106,579 of NW_020450715.1, forward strand.
CTATCAAAAAATCCATGTCAGGCATTTAATGTCTTTTTTAGGGGGATGACCATAAAACTTGTCAATTATTTTAGATGAGGTGGTACATTCTTCTGAAACCTACAGCTAATAATGTATTTTAACAAAAATTGAGATATGGTGAAGGTTTGCTCTTTCTCCCATTGAAATGGATTTAAAAAAAAGCTCTCGTCTTCAGGGAAGAAAATACCGCATGCCACTGTGACTTTTGGGATTGGGCCAGCTAATTATTGCATCTCACCATTCTTTCCCTTCTGCTAAAATCTGTATATGTGGATTTGTCACATGTGCAGAAGCTGAAGCTTTTCATAAATGCTCTGGAACAGAGAACGCACCTACTAATGTGCATTATGCAGGCTTTAAGATAATGGAGCTTAACTCTCTGAATCTGTAATATAAACAGTAATGGATAATGAGACAAGAAAGTACTAAAAAAGTAATAACAGGCCTGACATGCAAAAGTTTGGATTCAGGTGAACGTAAAGGGTCCCAGTGGGCAGAAGACGATGATGGTGAATCCTGTAAATTGTTTTCAAGGGACTGTAACCAATATATAAAATGTAACCTGAATCTTGTAGAGAATAAAGGAAAAGCTTAAATTAGACTCAGTCCTGAGCTTGTTACTCAAGAAAAACTTGAGCTATTCAACTGACTAGTTTAATTGACTGGGATTCAGCTTTTGGTAAAAGAATGGCATTTGGGTGAATGGGAAAATAAGTAGGAGCTTATTTTTCACAAACAGTAAAGCATTGTTAGAAACAAATGATACAGATTCCAATATGTGCAGGTGGGCAAGCTGCAGGTAAGGTGGGAGAAGTGTTATTTTTAGAGCCATGGAGAAAATCTGATTTGTTTACCTGATTTCTTTTGGGAGGGGGGAGGAGGGACCCTTTGAGCTCACTCAAAAAAAAGAAACATTCTTATTTTTGTCAAAATGAACCCCCCCCACAAATGGCCAGGAGGGGTGGGAATTAAATAAATGTGTTGTTTAGCTGTTATGCAGTACTTTCTCTTAAAAAAATAAATAAATAAATTCAGCGAGCTTTGATTTCAATGTCATTTAGAAGTGAGAACTGAAAACACTTCTTTTTAAAAAAATCTTAGTTCGTAGCTGAAATTCACCAAATTCGGTGTGTCCTTGCAGATAGCTCTCACCAACTTGAACTTTTCACTGGACAACTGACTCTTCTTTAAACATCGCCTCACCGCTGTTTATTGGAATAAACGGTTCCCTTTGCGAGTTCCCCTGCGAGGGGCGAACCTTCAGGTGCTTTTCCAAACTAAAAATTCCTCTAGCTTCACTAACGGTGAGAATCACCTTGGAAAAAAGCTGCTTTCTGATAACTGAGCCGAGTGGTTCCCGGCGTGGGGTTTGCCAGGCCGGGCACCTGCAGGCTGCTCCTCAGGAGGCTGCACAGCCCAAGGGTGTGCCGACACCACGACCCACCTCCGCGGGCCCCTTCTCGGAAGGGAGCCCCCGCGCGGGGACTGCGCGGCTCCGGGGGCGGCGGCCGCGCGGGGCAAGGTG